>NC_048233.1:73047013-73123165 GCF_002007445.2 Ailuropoda melanoleuca | reverse complement strand
TTTTTGTTTTAATTGCCTATTGCTACTGGATTCTAGACGTACAATTGATTATTGTATATTGATCTTATATCTTGCCACTTTTCTTAATTCATTTAGTTACAGCAGTGTTTTTGTAGATTTCGGAAGATTTGTTGCATAGATCATAATGTCCTCTGCAAACTCAAGAAGGTTTTACTTCTTTCTTTCCAATGAGGATGGCTTCTATTTCTTTTTCGTGCCTGAATGCACCAGCCAGAACCTCCAGTAAAATGATGAATTGAAATGGTGACAGTGGACATCTTTGACTTGTTCCTGATCTTAGAGCAAAAGCATTCAGTTTTATGATCTTTAAGTGTGATGTTAGTTGTAGGGTTTTATTTTAATAGTTACCCTTTATCGTGTTAAGGAAATTCTATTCTATTCTATTCTATTCTATTCTATTCTATTCTATTCTATTCTATTCTATTCTATTCCTGAGAGTTTTTATAAAGAATGGATGTTGGGTTTGACAAATGCTTTTATTGATTCCATTAAGATAATCAAATGGCTTTTCTTTTTTAGTTTGATAATATGGATAATTATTTTGATTGATTTTTGAATGTTTAACCAACCTTAACATTCCTGTAGTAAATCCCCATTTGGCCATGCTGCATTACCAATTTAATGGTTAAATTAAAAAGTCAGATAATAGCAAGTATTGAAGAGAATGTGGAGAAATTGGAACCCTCACATGTTGCTAATGGGAATGGAAAAAAATTGTAGCCACTTTGAAAAAATCAGTCAGTTCCTCATATGACCCAACAATTCTAGTCCTAGAAAACATATGTCCACACAAAACATATGAAAAATAAAACATGTTCACATAAAAACTTGCACATGAATGTTCATAGCAACATTATTCATAATAGCCAAAATGTAGAAACAAACTAAATGTTCTTTGGCTGATGAACAGAGAGCTAAAATGTATATCCATCCAGTGGGATATTATTTGGCAATAAAAAGGAATCGAGTACTGAGACATGCTACAACGTGGGCAAAGCTAGGAGAGATTATGCTAAGTGAGATAAGCCAGTCACTAAACACCACACACATACTGTGTGATTCCGCTAAAGTGAAATGTCCAGAAAGGGAAATCTATAGAGACAAAAATTAGGAAGTAATGATTGCCTAGGGCTGAAAATCTTTAAGGAAAATGGGGAGTGACTGCGAGTGTGCATGGGGTAGCTTTTTGGAAGGATGAAGATGTTCTAAAATTGATGGTTGCACACTCTGTGAATATAATAAAAACCATTGAACTGTACGCTTTACATTGGTGAATTGTGTGGTATGTGAATAAAGCTGCTATCTTTAAAAAAGAAACAAACATGGAAGCCAATGTAGACTCAAAGATTAAAAATAACTAGCTTAGAGCTGTAATTTAATTTTGAATTTAGTCTGAAAACTTTGTCTTTTAACCAGAACATTTAGTCCATTTATACTGATTGTGATTACAGATATATTTGAGTTTATCCCACCATCATAGTGTGCTATTCGTACATCTTTTTTGTTTTTTTCTTTTTCTTTTCTCCTCTTTCTTTCTTTCTTTCTTTTTCTTCTTCTTCGTTTTCCTTCTTTTCTCTTTCTTTCTTCTTTTTTTGTTTTCCTTCTTTTTTCTTTCTTTCTTTCTTTCTTTCTTTCTTTCTTTCTTTCTTTCTTTCTTTTTCTTTCCTTCCTTCCTTCCTTCCTTCTTTCTATGCTTCACTTATATGGATTAAATGGATTTGATCCTCACTGAAAAATGTATTAATGGGAGAAAAACACACAATAGGAACAAAAAGTAGTTACCTGCCACTGCCCCTATATCTTACACTTGGTGGTCTATCTGGTTTGTGGTAAGCTTTGCCTTCTCTATGAAACTCTGCCCATAGGTACAGCTGCTGCATGATCTGATTATGGCCACTGATAAGATGAGGTTCAGATTTCCATGTGTATTGAGTTCCATTTCCCTCCCTACTAGTTAAGCAGTTTTCTTTATTTTTTTGGTTGTTACCCTTAACATTTTCACATTCTAACTCAGCATAACACAGCTAAATAAGTTCGACCTTGTTATATTAGACTCCCCCAAACTAAACTTTACTAGCTTTGTGTTATATAGTCATTGTGTTTTGAATTTAATCACATACTTGTCATCATCTTTGCTCATCATTCCTTTGTGCATCTCAGGCTTTCCAACTCAGATATTTTCCTTTCTGCTTGGAGTATATTTAAAAAAAAACTGTTTTACTAAGCTGTTATTTGTATACCATATAATTCATCCATTTAAAGCATACATATCAATGGTCTTTAGTATATTCACAGAGTTGTGCACCCATCACCACAATCAATTTTTGAACATTTTTATCACCTCAATAAGAAACCTCGTAACCATTAGCAGTCGATCCACATTTCCCCTGAAATCCCCCAGCCATAGGCAGACACTAATCTCTTTTCTGTCTCTATAGATTGGCCCATTCTGAACATTTCACATAAATGGAATCCTATTATATGTGTTTTTTTTTTGTGACTGGCTTCTTCCACTGAGCATAATGATTTCAAGGGTCGTTGTAGTGTAGCATGTATTAGTACCTCAGTGCTTTTTATTGTCAAATAATGTTCCATTGCATGAATATATTACATTTTATTTATCCATTTATTAGCCAAAGGACATTTGGGTGTTTTCCAGTTTTAGCTATTATGAGTAATGTTGCGATAAACATTTACGTATCATTTTTTGCATGGATGTATGTTTTCATTTCTCTGGGGTATATATCTAGGATTGGAATTGCTGGATCATATGGTAACTCCACACATAGTATTTTGAGAAACTGCCAAACTGTTTTCCAAAGTGGCTGCACCATTTTACATTCTCATCAGCAATGAATGAGGGTTCTAATTTCTACAGTTCTCATCAATATTGGAGATTTTCTTTCTTCTTTTTTCAAGATTTTATCATAGCCGTCTAAATGTGTATAAAGTGGTATCCGTTGTGGTTTTGGTCTGCATCTCCTGGATGGCTAATTATGTTGGCATCTACTTATGTTTGGGCCATTTGTATATATTTCCTGGAGAAAGGTCAATTTAAGTCCTGTTTTTCAACTGGGTTATGGGTTTTTTTAATATGGAATTTTGAGAGTTCTTTACATATTCTGGATACTAGTTCTTTATTCATTGCATGATTTGCAAATATATTGTCCCTTCTGTATTTGCCCTCTCACTTTCTTGATGGTGTCCTTTCAAGCACCAAAGTTTTAAATTTTGATGAACTCTTCATTTATCTCTTTTTCTTCTTGTGGCTTGTGCTATTGCTGTTGGATCAAAGAAGGTTCTGCCTTGCCCACAGTCACTAAGATTTACACCAGTGTTTTCTTCTAAGAGTTTTACGGTTTCCATTCTTACATGTAGTTTTATGATCAATTTAAGTTAATTTTCATGTATGGTATAAGGAAATGGTCCACCTTCATTCTTTTGTATGTGGATAACCAGTTGTCCAGCACCATTTGTTGAAAAGACTATTCTTTCTCCATCGCGTTGTCTTAGTACGGTTCTCCATAAATGGACTGGTTTATTTCTGGACCCTCAGTTCTGTTGCATCGATCTCTATGTCTGTCCTGATACCAATACCACACTGTCTTGATTGTTATAGCTCTGAAGTAAGATTAAAAATCAGGAAGTGTGAGCCCCCCAACTTTGTTCTTTTTCAAATTTGTTTTAGTGACTTTAGGTCCTTTAAATTTCCATATGAATTTTAGGATCAGTTTGTCAATTTTTATAAAACAGCCAGCTGGGCTTTTGATAGAGGTTGCACTGAATTTGTCAATCAATTTGGAGCATATTGCCATCTTAACAACACTAGGGCTTCACTCCCTGGACAATAGAGATCTTCCCATTTATTTCGATCTTCCTTACTTTATTTCAGCAGTATTTTATCATTCTTCAGAGTTCAAGTTTTGCCTATCTTTTGTTAAGTGTATTCCTAAGTATTTTATTTTGTTTTTTATGCTATTGCAAATGTAATTATTTTCTTACATCCATTTTGGGGCTATTCATTGCTAAAATGTAGAAATACAATGAATTTTTGTACATGGGTCATTGTCTCCTGCAACTTTGCTGAATTTGTCTATTAGTTCTAATAGTTTTTTAGTTAATTCTTCAGGATTTTTAATATACAAGAATATGTCATCTGCAAGATAGTTTTACTTCTCTTTCCAATCTGGATGCTTTGAGTTTCTTTTTCTTGCCTAATTGCCCTGGTGAGAGCCTCCAAGACAACATTAGAAAGAAGTGGTGACAGCAGACATCCTTGTCTTGTTCTTCATTTTAGGAGGGTCTCTGGAAGTCTGTGGGTGGTGGACCCTCTCAATTTTATTACACCTTTGCTCTTGAAAAGTAGATTCATTAGATGGAGAATTCTAGGTAAACAACTATTTTATTTCAGCAATATAAATTTCAAATATGCTAAAAATACCATTCTGGTATCTTCTGGATTAAATTGTTGCTGTTGAGAAGTTAGGCCCATCTGCTTAAATGCCATTCCATTAGAGGCAATTTTTTGTCTCTCTGGCTGCTTTCATAATATCTCCCTCTTTCTCTGTCCTTTAACTTTGCTGATTTACTCTAATGTGCGTAGCTGTGGATTTCCTTTAACTCCGTGCTTAGGAATTACTGAGTTTTCTGGATGTAAGCTTTGCTGTCTTTCAACAGCTATTGAAAGTTTTCGGTTATGATCTCTTCAAATATTGCCTCTTCCCCATACTCTCCCCTTTCTGTCAAGGGTTCTAATTACACACACTAGATCTTTGTACTCTGCCCTCCATGTCTTTTCACTTCTCCTTTAGATTCAACTCTTTACCTCTTTGAGCTGCACTCCAGAGAATTTCTACAGCTCTATCTTACATTTTACTAATTCTGTCTTCAGCTTTACATAATCTGTTTGGCTCATACCTTGAATTCTGCAATTCCAAGGATGGCATTTTTCATTTCTAGCATTGTGTTTGATTTCCGAATGTATTTACGTATGTATGGGCTCTTGTTCCTCGTTCCTATTTTTGAGTAGGCTGGGGAATTTCATCTTCAGCTTTACATTTGCCTCCATGTGGCTTTTTACAGTAATCATACATTTTTATAATAAGAACACCAATAAAAATTTGTGTTCATTGTGAAAAGCTGAGGTAAGCAGATGGGGTGTAAGAGGGGAAGGTTTTCACATTGTTTCCCAAATTTACTCTACATGTGCCTTGACTACTATTATTTTATTTTTGGTGGTGGTGGAATGTATAGGTGTGCATATTAGGAATGAATATCCCACAGGCAATCAAGACAGACCGAAGTTCCTTTCCCTGGGGCAGAACCCTGATGGCCAGGAGCACACTTAAGCCTCGCGTTTGCCTCTCTGCTCTGAGGCAGGGCTAATTATCATCCTTGTTTTAGAGATGAAGCCCAAAGAGAGAAAGGCCCTAGTCCAGGGCCACCCAGCTGGAAGATCCTGAGTATGCATTTGGATCTGTCTGGCTTGGTCTCTGGGACCAAGACCGCTCCAGTAAAACGGAACAGCCTCCAGCTGGAGGGAGAAAGGGCAGTTTGAATGTGTTGAGCCTGGGGCTGAGGACCTTCAGGCGTCTGTCCCAGGAGACGGCCCCCTCCCCCACCCACGATGTGTCATATTCTCAGGGGCAGCCAAGGGTGAAGGGTAAGCAGGGCCAGGGATGGGGTGGGACCAGGAGGATGATGTCACCCCCACTCTTAGTAATGCTTTGGCAGAGCCTGAAGCTCCCACCTTGGGAAGGAGAGGAAGGAGGAGGGGAAGCACTGGAGCCGACAGCCGGGAGGCTGCCAAGTTGCTGATCAGGAATGGGCACCATGCCAGGAACATCCGAGACCAAGCCTCCTGGGCAGGGGGTGCTCAGGGAGAGGAGAGACATTCTCAGAGTCCTGAGAGGGGACTCCGGAAAGCGGTGTCCACATCAGACTGAATGCAGAGTGGTCATAGGTTGGTCTACGTGTCGGACTGGCCAGGCTGGGGTCCTACCATCCCCTGATGGACGTTTGACTGTCTGATGGCCTGTTTATTTCCTCACTGGTGGATGGGCTGTCTGGGTTATATGACTGACACTTGGAGAGGCAGCAGGGATGGGCCAAATCTCTGTCCACTTCCATGAGAACTTGGGCTACCCTCTCACAGGTGCCTGACGCCCCCCTTTCTGAACACGCGGGGCCAGACAGAAGGAAGGGAGGAAATTAACACGCGCAGGTGGCCAGGCCCCGGAGGGCTGGAGCTGCCTCTGACGGACGAGGCCTGCCCTCCGAGAGCTCCCATTCTAGGACGGGGGACAGACTCATACCCACGATGACGGAAACCAGCGCCTCGCCTGATCTGAACTCCTGGGCTGGAAGTACAAAGCAACTCTATTCTTGTCTCCCGATGTCTCTTCATGATTTTGTTCTTGGGAGTAAGTCCCTCCTCTGCTCCTGGATGAAGGCTCAGGTAGTGCCACAAGTTTTCTGACCTCTGTTAGGTGACAAAAACCCTTCGGTCCCTTTAAGTCACACACACAGAGGCAGGTGAACACAGAAAACACCTGGTCCCAGGTAACTGTCACAGCCTTGAACTTGGTTTAGAGTTTGCACTTCTGTGCACCACTGGCAGCAAGCCCTGAAGGGGCTTTGGCCTTCCTCCGCCCCCGCACACATCCTTGCTCCTCTGCCCCTCTTGCTCGGCCTGCCTGCTCTTTGCCATCTTGGAGGCTGCCAGGCTGCCTAGAGAGGGAGAGGGAGAGGCGGAGGGAAGGAAAGGTTGTACTTCGCTGGGCCTGTCGTGAGCTGGCTCTGCCCACAGGTCCCCGCAGAGGGTAGGACTGACTCAAGTGTCCTCAGGCCCCTTCCCCCACACCGCAGGGGAACGTTGGCCTGTGCTGGCACACATGGGCCTTGGGCCTCCTCCCCCGGCTGCTCCCCAGTGTCCCCTGGTTTTTCAGGCTCACAGACTCTTTCAGTTTATTGTCCCCCATATTTGCTAGACCACATAACCTTCATGACGACGACTGTGATGAAGATGATCAGCTTCCAGGTCTTGCGTGGAACACCTTGGCAGACCAGGCCCATGGCTGCCCCCAGGAAATATGTGGGTCCTATACTCTGACGAGCTCTGGGCATCCCGGCCCGTCCCACCTCAGACTTGCCTCCTCCCGCTCACCCCTAGCACATAGCAGCCCCTTTCTGGTCCTTGTAGGTCTTCCTGGTGGGAACCAACTCCATCCAGGCCACCACGTGCCCCACCCGGTGGAGACACATGACCCTTGTCTCTGCACCCCGGGGAAGCTTCTGACCAAGCCCAAGAGAAGGGCAGTGATGCCCCCCTCTCTCCCTTCACAGGGGCAGAAATCCAAATGCCTTCACATCTCCCTCCAAAGAAATCCTTTCAATAATCTCTCTCCTCCTCTCTAGCCACCTGACCCTCATCCCCTCAGCACGGGCTTGTCGTTAACCTGTTCTTGGCCCAGGGCTCCACTATGGCTCTCCTTCCATCGGGCCCCTTGTCAGCCCCCACTCATGCCCGCCTCCAGGCTCCAGGTCTCCAAGCCCAGGGAATGGGGCTTTACTCAACCGTCCGTGCTGAACCTGGGAACTTTCTCTAAGCCCTGCTGATCCCAGTCAGCCGCTTACTCTGAGGACTCAGCCACCCTCCGGGGGGACCACATCCTCGGATTGGCCAGGGACTTTCCTGGTTTCCGCACCGACAAGCCCGCATCCTGGGGAACCCTGCAGTCCCGGGCAGGGCAGCGGGTTGGTCACCCTCCTCACCCCCCTGCCGCAACTGGTCCGGTCGGAGGCACCTCTTGCTCAGAGAGTGGTCTCTCTGCCCGAACTGAAGCCCCTGCGACCCCTTCCCCCAACACAACAACCAGAGTGACTTTTCAGAGAAGTCCCCCCATCCATGTGCTCCAGGACCCGGTTCCCGGAGGATCACCTCCCAGTCTTAGCACACACTGTGCCCCCTGCCTTCTCTGCCCCCCAGGGCCTGGCAGCCGCTGCCCATTTCCCTGAAACCCCTGGCCGTCAAGGGTGGCTCTCCGTCTGCTGCATGAGCCTCCTTCTTGTGTCTCCGAACAGCGACACTCTAGAGATATGAGCAGGTCCTGTCCTGCCTGGAGCGCTCAGAAGGCTTCCGTGAGTCCTACAGACCGGAACTCCGTCCGACCCCGGGTTGTGCTGATGGCACGTCTGTGGACACACCGGGTCACTGAGCACCTGCTGCGTGCAGCCGCTGTGCTCGGCCCTCGGGATACAGTGGTGAAGAATCAACGACATACCTACACACATTCAGGAGCCCTGCAGTGCACCTGTGGAAACACACGCACGCACACACACACACACACACACACACACACACGAAGACTCGGGCCTGAACAGAGAGCTCAGTGTACGATGGCTCTCCTGGGGGCTGGATTTCAGGAGGCCCAAGTTCGTGGCCAACATCTAACAATAAAATACCCCTCCCACGGGGCACCTGGGTGGCTCAGTCGGTTAAGCATCTGCCTTCGGTTCAGGTCACGATCCCAGGGTCCCGGGATCGAGCCCTGAGTCAGGCTGCTCAGTGAGGAGCCTGCTTCTCCCCGTCTCTGCCCTTCCCCCTACTTGTGCTCTCTCTCTCTCTCAAATAAATAAATAAAATCTTTAAGGAAAAAATGCCCCCCCCACTCCCTTCCCACCCTTCCCAACACAGGTGCTGTCTTCGCCTTCTCTTCGCCTTCCCTGCGTCCAGGATATGGTCCCAATGCCTTTATCAACTTCTAGTCTTACTGTCTGCTATACAGCTCTAGATGGGCCATGATAGAAATGGGGAGTACTGACCATGACCCGCCCACACCCTCCCTCCTACCTTCCAGAGCCAGTGGAATGTCCTCCGGGCAAGGCCCATTGGCTAGTCACAGGCCTGAGGCTTTTTCCTGATGGAGCTTCCTTTAGAAAGTGCTGCCCCCGACCCCATTCCCTCTCAAACAGGGCACACAGGACACCACACATGGATGTCCCCCTGGGACATCCCAATTCACGGATCGCAGGACTTGGCCCACAGGGGCTACTGCCACCTTCTTCTATCTTCTAGATGGAGTCATTGTGGGGAGGAAGCTGGGCACCCCTGACCCCTGCATCTTCATTCCCAGTCTTCAAAGTTGGCCCCAGCGCCACCTCCTTCAGGAAGCCCTCCATGCTTCTCTCCCTCACCCATGCGTTCAGACAGGAGGACAACCCTGGCCCCAAGCCTCTGGGCCATGTTAGCAGTGTATCTGCCCCCCTCTTCTGCGGATTTCCTCTCTGAGCTTTGCTCTAAGCCAGCATTTCTCAGACTGCCTGTGTCTACGAAGTGCAGGCTCCCAGAGCCCCTTGCAGTCCAGAGTGGGGCCCCGGAATCCAGATCGCTAAGAAAAGGTTCAAGTGGTGGTTAAATCAGGCAACTGTGGGCCATCACCCTAAGCACTGTTGCCTGAGTTCCTTTCTCCACCGCCTGATTTCATTCTGACACTGAGATGGGGGTCCTTTATATTCATCCGTCCACCTAACCATTCATTCATTCATTCATTCATTCATTCATTCAACAAACATGTCTTAAGTGCCCTTCCCGGGCCAGGCATTGTGCTCAAGCTGTGGGTAGCGTGAGGAATGAGCCAGAAGCTCTCTCTGCCTCGAGGAACTTAGAGTCTGGGGAGAAGATGGAAACACTAACCAGCAGTTACAGCGCACCATCAGGACGTCTCCGACCAGGAAAGGAAGCGGGGGGGCCTGGCACTGAGAGCTCTCTCCACACCAAGCAGCCGTCTAACCTTGAACATGTGCTAACTTACTCGTCCTTTGCAGCAGCCTTGAGGGTGAGACCATGATTGTGCCCATTTCTGAGAGGAGGAACCGAAAGCCCCCTACTTGCTGATGCTTGCATGGCTCGGGTGGGCAGCGTCTGGATTCGAACCCGTGACCCAATGCGGGCAGAGAGGAGGCAGTGCTTTCTTGCTGCTTCCGAAGGAGGCCACGGGAGGGCTCAGCGAAGCCACCCATGTCATCATGGGATGTGACAGGCAAGCTCCCTGAAGGCTGATGGGAGAGAAAAGTGGGGTTAGCTGGAGAACGGGGGGAGACTCATTTCTGAGCAGGACAGTACAGCAGAGGAACTCAGGGCGGGAAGGGAGTTCGCTGCTGGCAACTTGCTCCGCAATGTCAGGCAGCAGGTGCAGCCACAGGACCCCTGGCAACTGGGGCACCGGGCAGGGCGTCCAAGCACCTGTCAGCATGAGCTCCCCAAGCAGGGAGGCCAACAGCCATGCTGTGGAGCCCCTGGGCTGGAAGCTGGGGTGGCTGGGTTCAAACAGCCTGTGGCCCCCCACTCGCCAGCTGTGTGACCCTGGGAATCTCCTTACCTGCTTGGGGCCTCCTCAGATTTCTCATCGGCAAAACAGGGATGACGCTAGGAATTCTTAGGGCTTAGTGTTGTTTGGGGGGAAACCAAGATGATGTGTGCAAAGTGCTGAGAACTGACTCAGCATTAGTTACCAGTGTCTGTGTGGTCTGTGGCTCTGAGTGTTCTCTGCCCCATTCCACGATGAGGAGATGGAGGTCCAGAGGTAGCATGACTCATCCATGGTTTCTCAGCTGATGAAGACCCCCAGGGCAGGGGTCTTTCCAGCCCCCATGTTGCCCTGGAGGGGAGAACAGCCAGGTGTGGTTGTGGGATAAGATTCCCCCCATTGCCTGGAAGATCCTCAGGCCTCCTAGCCTCTCACCTCTGTACCCTTCCTGCTCTCACACACACCTGCTGCAGCTCCTGGGCCACTAGAAGGCTCCTTGCAGCTAGATTCTGATCCACCAGGACACCTGGGTGGGGCCGGCTGCCAGCCTGGAGGAGGCAGCCTCCACAGCGGCTGGGCTCTGAGAACCTGGGGAGGCCTACAGCTAAGTCCCTACCCCAGGGATTGCCCTCCTTTCCAGCCCAGACTGTCCCTGAATTCCCCGTTTGCAAACAGGTCAGCCAGGAGGGGCAGGGCACCGTGCCCAGCGCCTGGTGCCGACAGATGGCTGCGGTCCAGCAGTGAAACAGAGGGTGGGGCCGGCAGGCGGGGACGAAGGATGGCGGTGAGCTGTCGGCTAGACACCGGGGAAGCAGGATGGAGCCCGTGGTTCTCCCTCCGCCCCTGGCAGACAGCCCCTCCTCCCAGGCCTGCTGCGCCCAAGGCATTACCCAGGCCAGTTCTTGGAGTCAGGGAACATTTTCCGACACCCCACTACCCTTTCTCCTCTGGGCCCTCCAGCCCCTACCTGCCATACACAGATCCCAGGGGCAATTTCGAAATCCCTTTATAAAAAGCCACCACTGCGGTGACGGAGAAAGCAGAGGTCCTGCCTGAATTCAGCCACACCCGGAGTGGAATCCTGTCCCAGCCACTTAGCAGTTAGGTGGCCTCAGGGTGGCCACTGTGCTTCTCTGGAAGCTCAGCTTTCCCATCTGTGGAGTGGGGGGTGATCCCCACGACCACAGCATCGCTGGAAGGATTACCTGCGCTGAGCGAGGGCCTGGCACACGACAGGGGTCCAGGAAATGTCACAAAAGAAAGAACATTATGGAAATGGGCTCATGACAGGCGCTCAGTAAATATTTGCTGATTAAATAGGAGGTTGAATGAAAAAAGAGATAAATGATCCCCACATCTGTGCTTTTGTCTTTCTTGCTAAAAGCACACTGGAGTTAGAGCCTCTGGCTGGGGGCAAGACAAGAGCAGGGCGGGATGCGGCATAATTCTTGGGGAATGGAAGGCTGAGAACATTCTCAGTGACGTCAGCCCCTGTGTGCAGAATACATTACACCCTCGCAGTGCTGCTGGCTTGCTCTGACATTGAGGCTCGTCTGCCAAGGTGACTCAGGGCTGAGCCCGAGAAGACAGACTCAGGTTTTAATCTGGTCTCCGCCTCTGACTGTTCAGGTGGCCGTAGACGAGGGTCTTCTCTGGCCCTCCGTTTTCTTGTCTGTAATGTGAGGGTCCAAGTACCAATTCTCAGAGCCGCTGGGAGGATTAAATGAGGTGATCTCTGCCGAGAGCTCAGAACTGGGCCTGGTGGGCCGTAGGCCCTCTGCAGATGATAGCTGTCTCACGGTTCTCTAAGGCCGGCCCTGTATCAGCTAGCTACTGCCGTGTAATAACTAGCCCCAAATGTAGGATCCCAAAACGACCACCATCTATGTAGCTCATGATTCTGTGTGTCAGAAATGTAGGTTGGGCTCAGCTGGGTGGTCCTTGGGTCCTCCTCTCGCATCTGTGGCTGGCCATAGGTGAGCTGGGTGGCTCTGTGTCTGAGGGTGGGCTGGCTGCTGACTGGGGTCATGAGGGGATGGGGCCACTTGCCTCTCATCCTGCAGCAGGCTCACCTGGGTTTCCTCACGGGCAGTGGCAGAATTTTGCGAAAGAGAGAGAGAGTAGAAGGGTAGGAAACCTCCTGAGGCTTGGGCTCAGAATTGGCCCACTGTCCCCTCCCCACACCCTATTGGTCACGGCAAGCCACAAGGCCAGCCACGATTCAGGGAAGAGCTGGCTGCACAGTCACATCGCCAAGGGCACCGACGCAAGAAGGGGACTAGAGTGACTTGTTTTTTTTAAAGAGGACCTTTTTTTAAAAAAAAGATTTTATTCATTTATTTGAGAGAGAGTGTGTGTGAGAGAGAGAGGGAGCACGAGACGGTGGGAGGATCAGAACGAAGCAGGCTCCCCCCCTGAGCAGAGAGCCTGACATGGGGCCCCATCCCAGGACCCCAGGATCAAGACCAGAGCCGAAGTCAGCTGCTTGACCGACTGAGCCGCCCGGGTGCCCCTAGAGTGACCATTTCTGCCAACAACTGACCAAGTGACCGTGGGGGACACCTGGGACAGGAACCCAGTGTCTCGATGCCCAGTGCCGTGATCCCACCTCAGCTGCCCTCTCTGCCCGGTGACACCAGTGGCAAAGCCTGTCGCTCTCCCGATGGCTTCATGGCTCCATTTTCCACCCTTAGTCAGAGGTAGGTTGCCTCCTGCAAACTCTCTTCACCTCAGGAGATAATGAGACCGGAGTCCAAATAGGGCCGGCCTCCCGCATGCCACTCACAGAGTCGTGGGGACCTCATAACCGCGCCCCCTCATCCTCAGAGGAAGGAAGCCCCACGACATACCTGGACACCCGTCCCCACAGGGCAGCCCCCGCGGTCCCCTAAGCAAGCTCATTCAACTCCCCGAGNTTCTCTGCCCCATTCCACGATGAGGAGATGGAGGTCCAGAGGTAGCATGACTCATCCATGGTTTCTCAGCTGATGAAGACCCGCAGGGCAGGGGTCTTTCCAGCCCCCATGTTGCCCTGGAGGGGAGAACAGCCAGGTGTGGTTGTGGGATAAGATTCCCCCCATTGCCTGGAAGATCCTCAGGCCTCCTAGCCTCTCACCTCTGTACCCTTCCTGCTCTCACAGACACACCTGCTGCAGCTCCTGGGCCACTAGAAGGCTCCTTGCAGCTAGATTCTGATCCACCAGGACACCTGGGTGGGGCCGGCTGCCAGCCTGGAGGAGGCAGCCTCCACAGCGGCTGGGCTCTGAGAACCTGGGGAGGCCTACAGCTAAGTCCCTACCCCAGGGATTGCCCTCCTTTCCAGCCCAGACTGTCCCTGAATTCCCCGTTTGCAAACAGGTCAGCCAGGAGGGGCAGGGCACCGTGCCCAGCGCCTGGTGCCGACAGATGGCTGCGGTCCAGCAGTGAAACAGAGGGTGGGGCCGGCAGGCGGGGACGAAGGATGGCGGTGAGCTGTCGGCTAGACACCGGGGAAGCAGGATGGAGCCCGTGGTTCTCCCTCCGCCCCTGGCAGACAGCCCCTCCTCCCAGGCCTGCTGCGCCCAAGGCATTACCCAGGCCAGTTCTTGGAGTCAGGGAACATTTTCCGACACCCCACTACCCTTTCTCCTCTGGGCCCTCCAGCCCCTACCTGCCATACACAGATCCCAGGGGCAGTTTCGAAATCCCTTTATAAAAAGCCACCACTGCGGTGACGGAGAAAGCAGAGGTCCTGCCTGAATTCAGCCACACCCGGAGTGGAATCCTGTCCCAGCCACTTAGCAGTTAGGTGGCCTCAGGGTGGCCACTGTGCTTCTCTGGAAGCTCAGCTTTCCCATCTGTGGAGTGGGGGGTGATCCCCACGACCACAGCATCGCTGGAAGGATTACCTGCGCTGAGCGAGGGCCTGGCACACGACAGGGGTCCAGGAAATGTCACAAAAGAAAGAACATTATGGAAATGGGCTCATGACAGGCGCTCAGTAAATATTTGCTGATTAAATAGGAGGTTGAATGAAAAAAGAGATAAATGATCCCCACATCTGTGCTTTTGTCTTTCTTGCTAAAAGCACACTGGAGTTAGAGCCTCTGGCTGGGGGCAAGACAAGAGCAGGGCGGGATGCGGCATAATTCTTGGGGAATGGAAGGCTGAGAACATTCTCAGTGACGTCAGCCCCTGTGTGCAGAATACATTACACCCTCGCAGTGCTGCTGGCTTGCTCTGACATTGAGGCTCGTCTGCCAAGGTGACTCAGGGCTGAGCCCGAGAAGACAGACTCAGGTTTTAATCTGGTCTCCGCCTCTGACTGTTCAGGTGGCCGTAGACGAGGGTCTTCTCTGGCCCTCCGTTTTCTTGTCTGTAATGTGAGGGTCCAAGTACCAATTCTCAGAGCCGCTGGGAGGATTAAATGAGGTGATCTCTGCCGAGAGCTCAGAACTGGGCCTGGTGGGCCGTAGGCCCTCTGCAGATGATAGCTGTCTCATGGTTCTCTAAGGCCGGCCCTGTATCAGCTAGCTACTGCCGTGTAATAACTAGCCCCAAATGTAGGATCCCAAAACGACCACCATCTATGTAGCTCATGATTCTGTGTGTCAGAAATGTAGGTTGGGCTCAGCTGGGTGGTCCTTGGGTCCTCCTCTCGCATCTGTGGCTGGCCATAGGTGAGCTGGGTGGCTCTGTGTCTGAGGGCGGGCTGGCTGCTGACTGGGGTCATGAGGGGATGGGGCCACTTGCCTCTCATCCTGCAGCAGGCTCACCTGGGTTTCCTCACGGGCAGTGGCAGAATTTTGCGAAAGAGAGAGAGAGTAGAAGGGTAGGAAACCTCCTGAGGCTTGGGCTCAGAATTGGCCCACTGTCCCCTCCCCACACCCTATTGGTCACGGCAAGCCACAAGGCCAGCCACGATTCAGGGAAGAGCTGGCTGCACAGTCACATCGCCAAGGGCACCGACGCAAGAAGGGGACTAGAGTGACTTGTTTTTTTTAAAGAGGACCTTTTTTTAAAAAAAAGATTTTATTCATTTATTTGAGAGAGAGTGTGTGTGAGAGAGAGAGGGAGCACGAGACGGTGGGAGGATCAGAGCGAAGCAGGCTCCCCCCCTGAGCAGAGAGCCTGACATGGGGCCCCATCCCAGGACCCCAGGATCAAGACCAGAGCCGAAGTCAGCTGCTTGACCGACTGAGCCGCCCGGGTGCCCCTAGAGTGACCATTTCTGCCAACAACTGACCAAGTGACCGTGGGGGACACCTGGGACAGGAACCCAGTGTCTCGATGCCCAGTGCCGTGATCCCACCTCAGCTGCCCTCTCTGCCCGGTGACACCAGTGGCAAAGCCTGTCGCTCTCCCGATGGCTTCATGGCTCCATTTTCCACCCTTAGTCAGAGGTAGGTTGCCTCCTGCAAACTCTCTTCACCTCAGGAGATAATGAGACCGGAGTCCAAATAGGGCCGGCCTCCCGCATGCCACTCACAGAGTCGTGGGGACCTCATAACCGCGCCCCCTCATCCTCAGAGGAAGGAAGCCCCACGACATACCTGGACACCCGTCCCCACAGGGCAGCCCCCGCGGTCCCCTAAGCAAGCTCATTCAACTCCCCGAGAAGGCAGTATGCAGACCGTCACAAGATCCGGACAGTTTCCCTCGGCCGCCTGGGAAAGGCTTTCTGCCCACGTGGAATCCACGAGAGGCTGTGACAGGTACATCCGCATTTCGACTGGTTTCTGCGCCCCCTCTTGAACCCTGAGCCTCCTGGTGGAGTGGCCTCCAGCCAGTGAGGATGGCAGGTGACAGCAGCCAGTCTGGGGACAGGCTTCTCTGTCATCTCCAGTGCATTGGCTGGTGGGTAGAGACAGAGCCTTGAGCGTCTGTCTCTGACACAGGGCACATCTTCCGGTTTAAGTGTGTGTGTCTTGCCCGTGTCCCCCCTCTAGACTGCCAGCTCTGTGACACCAGGGACTTTGTTCACCACCTGAGCCCCGACTCCCTCCACAGAGCCTGGCATTCAGTGGGTGCCCAATAGTTACTGCACCGATCGATGGACGACATGTCAGATGTCATTGAGTCGAGCCTCTTAGGAAAGGGCCCACCTCCTTTGCTCCTTCTAGAACCAGGGCCCTTGATTCCCATTGGCCTCCCCGGCGGAGAAGGCACGAGACGCAGAGCCACAGGCTCCAGGGGCCAATCCCAGCGTCTCCCCTGTGTGGTCATCAAGTACAGTTGTTCAGGTTGTTCACTGCCAACTCCGGGGAAGCCGCTTATGTAGACGACAGTGTGAACAGCTCCTCCTCGATCGGTGCAGAGGGGCAGCCTGCAGCCTTGGTTTCCAAGCCGTGGTTTCCACAAACGGGGCGTGGGGGTAGCAATCGTGTCTCCTCTGCTGGGCGGGGGAGGGTCAGCACTACGTCCATGAGGGCCGCTGAGAGGACAGTGATGTTGCTGACTGCGAAGGAGACAGCGTCCAGGGAGACTCATCGGCCCGTGCCTGCTGGCTTCCCACCCCCTCTCCTCTGGCTGCCCTGCCCGCGCCTGTGTCTGCTGCCCAAGTCGCCCTGCAGAGCTGGCCACCTCTTACTCAGGGCTCCTCCTCCAGATGGGTTCCCCTTCACAGCATCCTTCTCACTCTGGCACTCCCTCCCTCCTTCTTGGGGGCTCCCTCAGGCTGCCGGGCCCCTCTGGGGAAGGGGCTCCCTCCTCCCACCCTACTGGACATAGGATGCCTCCTGGCCCCAAGGCCCAGAGTCCTCGTAAACCAGCACCAAGAGGATTGGCTGCTGGGAACACAGGGTCGTTGTCACCCTGGAAACCCCAAGCTGGGCTCACCCAGGTGTGTGATCCGGGGGCAGAGGCTAGACCACTTCACTTCTGTCAGCGGCCAGCAGCACCCTCCGACCCCCACAGTCCTCCAAGAGGCCGCTGGGGCCTCCCTAGACCCCACCTCCCATCCTTGCCTCGCCTGCAGACCCTCTGCGGTTTCCACTGTGTCTGCCCAGCTCCACACCCCCGGCATCCTGCAGGAAGCCCACTCCTGCTCCCAGAGGACCTACTTGAGGCATCTCAGGTGACATTGGAGGGGAGGAGGGACTTGCTTCTGGGACCGACATTGCCCCAGGCCAGAAGGCAGGTGCTGGGGAAATGACTTCAGAGGGGGCAGCTGGGGGCGGGTGTGGGTACTCACAGCTCAGATGGCCTTGATTGGCCCCTTCCACCCGCCCGCACCTTCCCCAGAAGCAAGGAGGCTCCACCCCCCCTCCCAGGGCAGGGGCTGGGCATAGATGGCTTCCTGCCCCAGCCCCAGCTTCTTGGACCCTCCTGGCTTGGAGGCACCAACATTCTCCACTTGCCTGTTCCTGTCCAGGGAGGGCCACCACCGGGGGATGTGGGATCCCCCCCGAGCCCGGAGCGGTCACGGGAAGAGCCTGTCCCAGGGAAGCAGCTCACTGTGTCTGTTACCCATGCGATTCCCACGGTGACAGCGGGAGTTTGCAGTGACAGCCTCTGGGTCACGGTGAGTCTGCCTAATCGGATTGGTCTGCCTAATCGGATTGGTTTCCGTTGGGAAGGGGGCTGCCAGGGGTGCTGACTGCTGCTGAGTGTGGCTGGAGGGGAAGGGGGCTGAGTGTGAGCGCTTCCGCACCCTTTCCTGTTTGTCCACTCGCTGTTCATTATTCTAGTTCCTTCCACAGGATGCCAAAGGCTCTGGATGGGCCCCAGGGGTCCCACAGCAACGTTCGGCGCTGACTGCGCTGTCGGCCGTGATGGTGGCAGCATGCGTGCACACGTCTGGGCGTGTAGGTGTGTACAGGTGAGTGTGCGAGAGCCCTTGTTTTCACCAGAATGCAGGCACCAGAATACGGCCGGGCCGGGGATCTGCATTCTTCCCTGCTGTGTTCTCAAGAGCCTAGAACGGCGCCTGGGGCAGAGCAGGTGCCCATTGGACTATGCACGGAAGGAAGGAACAAACGAATGAATGAGTGAATGAACAAACAGTGAGCTGCTGAAGCTTAGTGCCCACAGGCTCCAGAGACTCCAGAGAGCAGCCAGCTGTCTGCCCGGAGGCAGTGTGGCAAGCCGGGGCTCCGTCCCTCCGCAGGGGAAGGAAGTGGTGGCAGTCCTGGCCCGGGAGAGGTCCTGGGGGCTGCAGTGTCCTTAGTGACATTAGCCGACTTCAGCACGCTGCTCCTCNCAGCCAGTCTGGGGACAGGCTTCTCTGTCATCTCCAGTGCATTGGCTGGTGGGTAGAGACAGAGCCTTGAGCGTCTGTCTCTGACACAGGGCACATCTTCCGGTTTAAGTGTGTGTGTCTTGCCCGTGTCCCCCCTCTAGACTGCCAGCTCTGTGACACCAGGGACTTTGTTCACCACCTGAGCCCCGACTCCCTCCACAGAGCCTGGCATTCAGTGGGTGCCCAATAGTTACTGCACCGATCGATGGACGACATGTCAGATGTCATTGAGTCGAGCCTCTTAGGAAAGGGCCCACCTCCTTTGCTCCTTCTAGAACCAGGGCCCTTGATTCCCATTGGCCTCCCCGGCGGAGAAGGCACGAGACGCAGAGCCACAGGCTCCAGGGGCCAATCCCAGCGTCTCCCCTGTGTGGTCATCAAGTACAGTTGTTCAGGTTGTTCACTGCCAACTCCGGGGAAGCCGCTTATGTAGACGACAGTGTGAACAGCTCCTCCTCGATCGGTGCAGAGGGGCAGCCTGCAGCCTTGGTTTCCAAGCCGTGGTTTCCACAAACGGGGAGTGGGGGTAGCAATCGTGTCTCCTCTGCTGGGCGGGGGAGGGTCAGCACTACGTCCATGAGGGCCGCTGAGAGGACAGTGATGTTGCTGACTGCGAAGGAGACAGCGTCCAGGGAGACTCATCGGCCCGTGCCTGCTGGCTTCCCACCCCCTCTCCTCTGGCTGCCCTGCCCGCGCCTGTGTCTGCTGCCCAAGTCGCCCTGCAGAGCTGGCCACCTCTTACTCAGGGCTCCTCCTCCAGATGGGTTCCCCTTCACAGCATCCTTCTCACTCTGGCACTCCCTCCCTCCTTCTTGGGGGCTCCCTCAGGCTGCCGGGCCCCTCTGGGGAAGGGGCTCCCTCCTCCCACCCTACTGGACATAGGATGCCTCCTGGCCCCAAGGCCCAGAGTCCTCGTAAACCAGCACCAAGAGGATTGGCTGCTGGGAACACAGGGTCGTTGTCACCCTGGAAACCCCAAGCTGGGCTCACCCAGGTGTGTGATCCGGGGGCAGAGGCTAGACCACTTCACTTCTGTCAGCGGCCAGCAGCACCCTCCGACCCCCACAGTCCTCCAAGAGGCCGCTGGGGCCTCCCTAGACCCCACCTCCCATCCTTGCCTCGCCTGCAGACCCTCTGCGGTTTCCACTGTGTCTGCCCAGCTCCACACCCCCGGCATCCTGCAGGAAGCCCACTCCTGCTCCCAGAGGACCTACTTGAGGCATCTCAGGTGACATTGGAGGGGAGGAGGGACTTGCTTCTGGGACCGACATTGCCCCAGGCCAGAAGGCAGGTGCTGGGGAAATGACTTCAGAGGGGGCAGCTGGGGGCGGGTGTGGGTACTCACAGCTCAGATGGCCTTGATTGGCCCCTTCCACCCGCCCGCACCTTCCCCAGAAGCAAGGAGGCTCCACCCCCCCTCCCAGGGCAGGGGCTGGGCATAGATGGCTTCCTGCCCCAGCCCCAGCTTCTTGGACCCTCCTGGCTTGGAGGCACCAACATTCTCCACTTGCCTGTTCCTGTCCAGGGAGGGCCACCACCGGGGGATGTGGGATCCCCCCCGAAGCCCGGAGCGGTCACGGGAAGAGCCTGTCCCAGGGAAGCAGCTCACTGTGTCTGTTACCCATGCGATTCCCACGGTGACAGCGGGAGTTTGCAGTGACAGCCTCTGGGTCACGGTGAGTCTGCCTAATTGGATTGGTTTCCGTTGGGAAGGGGGCTGCCAGGGGTGCTGACTGCTGCTGAGTGTGGCTGGAGGGGAAGGGGGCTGAGTGTGAGCGCTTCCGCACCCTTTCCTGTTTGTCCACTCGCTGTTCATTATTCTAGTTCCTTCCACAGGATGCCAAAGGCTCTGGATGGGCCCCAGGGGTCCCACAGCAACGTTCGGCGCTGACTGCGCTGTCGGCCGTGATGGTGGCAGCATGCGTGCACACGTCTGGGCGTGTAGGTGTGTACAGGTGAGTGTGCGAGAGCCCTTGTTTTCACCAGAATGCAGGCACCAGAATACGGCCGGGCCGGGGATCTGCATTCTTCCCTGCTGTGTTCTCAAGAGCCTAGAACGGCGCCTGGGGCAGAGCAGGTGCCCATTGGACTATGCACGGAAGGAAGGAACAAACGAATGAATGAGTGAATGAACAAACAGTGAGCTGCTGAAGCTTAGTGCCCACAGGCTCCAGAGACTCCAGAGAGCAGCCAGCTGTCTGCCCGGAGGCAGTGTGGCAAGCCGGGGCTCCGTCCCTCCGCAGGGGAAGGAAGTGGTGGCAGTCCTGGCCCGGGAGAGGTCCTGGGGGCTGCAGTGTCCTTAGTGACATTAGCCGACTTCAGCACGCTGCTCCTCAGCCTGGGAAACTTGCCCTCTTGGGAGATCCCAGGGAAGGGGGGCTGGAGGGGGTTCTGCTAGGAAACAGGCAGGATTGGGGGTCCATCAGGGCAGGTCTGGAACATTCGAGGCTGGCAGATATTTGATGTTTCCTTTCTGCCCAACACTGGCCACAGCTTAGTCTGAGGAGATGATCCAGGTTCCCTCACAGCTAGGAATGGACTGAGCCCTCCGGGGGTGGCAGGGCCAGCGTCTGTGCCTGTGCGTGTGTGCAAGCGTGCGTGCACACACACTCTGGGCTGACATTCGGCGGTACTTGCCTCTACAGCCATAGAGGTTATTGCAACATTGGAATCTTTCTCTCCTGGTTGACAGCAATCCACCCCAGGCCATCCCTAGGCTCCCCCACACCTCCTGCCATTCCACACAGAAGGACCGTATTCTAGTTCCACTCAGGCTTCCATGCCCATAATCACTGTCCGTGCCAGACAGTCCTCCTTTCTGGATACTTCCTGGATGCTCCCATTGACTCCCCAAAGGACCCAGGGAGCAAGCATGTACCCCCTCCCATGCTTCCTGCCTGGCCCCACGAAGCCATGACTGGGCTCTACCCAGGGGCACCCTTGCACACTCCTGCCCTCTGTCTCGGCAACCAGGCCATCGTGGGGCCCCTGCGGCAGTCATCTGAGCTGCACGTCCCTTAGCCGGGACCTTCATGGCAGAGGTGACAGCCCGGGGGTGCCCCCACCCCCACAGAAGGCCTGGTAGCCCCTCCGCTGGCCCAGCAGCCCAAGGGCAAGAAGGATGGGAACCCCAGGTGGGCTTGGGCTGGATGACTGGCTATGAGGGGCCAACTTGGGAAGTGGAGAAGCCAGACTCTGCCCCCTCCCTGTGGAATCTCACAAGCCTGGGGGAAGGAGGGCAGTGGAAACCGGCCGGCAGGCTGGGGGCTCGCAATGACCAGATGTCACAGAAGTTCGGCCCACACAGTCTGACAACACAGCCCCGCTTGGGGGTGGTCCCAGGAAGCCTGGGAGGCGGTGAGGGCAGCAGGATCTCTCAGAGTCAGATCTGGGCAGTCCCAGTGCTGGCTCTGGCACCTTCCAGCTGCGAGGTGCCGGGACAAGCCTCAGGAGGAAGCGGGCTGGGGGTTCAGCCCGTCCTCTTAATAACTCCTGACATGTTCTCAGCCTTCCTTAAAGAAGTTTGCAAACACAGTTTTGAGCTCAGCCCCGCCCTCTGTGGCCCAGGGTCACACAGGAAGGCGGAGGTACAGCAGGCTCCAGCCCAGGTCCCCGGACTCCCCGCTCTTCTGGACAGCCAACCTGAGAAGCTCCCTGTCCCTCCCTGAGGGTGAAGTTGGGAGGGCCCCCATTAAGATGACAGGGCCCTTAACAATAGGCCAGGTAGAATCTTCCACCTTTTCCGCTCTTCCCACCCAAGAGGGAGGCAATGGAAGGCCACGGAGGATATCTGCAGCAGACACCTCTCAGCTGGCCCCATTTAGACTGGGGGTCAGCAGGTGGCCTGGAACACTGGCTACCTCAGGTCTCCCCTGCTTCCTGCCTGCACGGCCCCCGCCCCAGCCCTCTCGAGACTCCCAGCCTCAGCCCCGCACCCCTGGGCATCTTGGCCAGCCAATATCCCCCACTTCTCTTTCGGTGGAGCTCTCGGCTTCCTGGGCCATCCCAGCCTCCCCTTCTCCCCGTCGCCCAAGCCTAGAAGGGGTAAGGAGGGGAGACACACATGGGGAAGAAAGGGGCCCCAGTTTCTCTGTGTTCATGATTGCTGGCCCCACCCTGGACACTGTCCCCAACGCTAGGGGCTTGATGGAACCCTGACAGATCACGTGGGCAGAGACCCCAGTTTGGAACAGGCAAGCCCCCTCGTGCCCGCTTCTCCCCAGGTCTCATGCCCAGAGCTCCCCACAGCGGCATCACGGAAGGACAGGAAAGCCCCACCATCTGGTGGCCTACACTACTCTCCTGCCCCATCGTGCCCTGTGCGCCTCACCCCCACCTCCCGCAGACCCTTATCCTCTGCACGATCCCCGCAGCCGTCTCCCACCACGGTCTGGGACGGAGACTAGAAAGGTGTCTGCTCCGCTGGGAAGAGCAGGAGATGGGCAAAGCCAAGGGATACAGTTGCTCACTCTGGTTCTGGGTTCCCAGGGAGCCAGGCCCCTTGCTGAGGCTTCTCTGCCTCCTTCCCCTCACCTGAGCAGGACCCTGTCAACAACCTGGCATTCTGATGAGGAAAGGCAGGTTCCAAGGGGTGAAGGGCTTTGCCAGGGGTCACGTCACTACAAAGCACCAAAGCCTCCATTTGAACCCGGGTCTGCCCTACCCACGGCCCAAGCCCTTCTAAGGGAAGCCCTCCCGAGACCTAATGTGGGACTGTTGCATGGACACCAAGGGACCTCTGAGCTGAATCAGACCGTGTCCCCACCCCACACAGCTCTGCGTCCACCTGAAGCCCGAGTCTCCTCATCTGACCGGGGAGACTGGCCCACAGCCAGGGACCAAACCTTGTCTCTTAACTCAGCCCTTCTCCCCCTAGAAGGCCATCATCGCGGCGAGGGTGGCCTGTGGGTCCCTTCCATGGGCCAGAGGAGCAGACAGCAAATGTGGGACAGCTCCTGACTCCCTAGGCCGCAATGCCACCTCAGCCTGCGGGCTATACAACCAGCGGGCCAGGGGCGGCTCCTGTCCTCTGGGCAGTAGAGTGTTGAGGAAATTACTTCACCACTTGTTCTCCATCATCCTTATCTGTAAGTTGGGCATAATAACGACCATGTGCCTCCTAGGATTATAGGGAGTCAGTCAGTTAACTTATGTCAGGGGGACTAGAATCGAGCAAATGCTATTTAAGCCCTAATTACTATGTAAAATTGTCACCCAATTGCTTTGCACGCATTCGCTGGGTCTTCCTGGTTCCTCTGTGGCAGACGCACAGCTTCTGGCCTCGCTGCCCGTAAGCAGCACGAGGTCAGGCAGAGTGGCCTCCTTTATGCTCTCTGCGCCGGTCAGGAGGGCGTCAAAGTTTGTGTGTTTGAGCATGGCCTTGAATTCTAGACTCCAGTCAGCTGCATTCTTCCTGGTAGCTAAGCTAAGGAAGCCTTGGGAAATGAGAGCTAAATAACTGACAGCTTCCCTTTTTGCTTCGACCGCCAGGAAGCTCAGAGGCAAAATCACCTCTGATTCAACCCAACAACTAGAGCCCAAAGATGGCAACTGCTTTCATGTCACACACCAACTGGATTGATGAGCATTACTGAACTGGGAAGGATTCTAAGGCTGCAATGAGTAACATCAGCTTGGAGCATGGCCAGGGTGCCTCTGGGCTAAGGAAATGAGAACGGTGATCAACTAGCAATGTCTGCTGAGAGTACAGCGGTGGAGAACCCGGACTGTGCACAGCACAGATTCGCTATCGCCAGGTTGGGCAGCTCGGTTGCACTTATTTCACCCATGTCTACACTTCCTTGTAAGCTTATATTCTCCCTGTTACATCTCAAGTTTTATTACATGTACTTGCCTGTAGAATGAGGCAGGTTTTAAATAAAATAAGCTGGGACGGCTTCACTCTGAGCCTCAGCCCTCTGCGCAGGCTGAGAGCTCCGGGAGAGCCTCTGATTCCAGCAGAGAATAGGCTCTGTGGAGCTTAAGGGTTCTTCAGCCCCCGGGGCTGTCCCGTGTGCCCTCCACAGGCCAGAGTATCAGCCACGGAAAGTTTCTTGCAAGAAATTAATTAGGTTCAGATCAACAGCCGGACTGTCCCTAAGATGTGCCCCCCTACGTCCTCGCTGAAGACAAGGCTGTCTGGCTTGTGCTCCCCCTGCGCATCTCTCTCGGGGAAGCATGCGTCTGTAGCTGCATCTTATCAGGACTGGAGAATCTAAACACAGTAGGGTTCAGGAATCACTTTGGGGGCCTGCTAAAAATGCAGATTCCTTGTCCCCAACCCAGATCTCCTGTATCAGAATCCCTGAGGCCTGGAATCTGCATTTTCACCAGCGCTCCCATTGGAGAGACCCATGGGGCTGGGGGCTGGGGCTCCTGAGGTGCCTGGAGAAGCCACAGAATAACTCCGGGCTCCTAGTCCGGGGCAGCAGCGCCACCTGGTGGGCCCTGTGGAAACACCTCCTGACCATTGCCCTTTCCGCCCCAGTTCAGGGTAGCCCACCTCTTTCCAGTCGGTCCTCTGGAACTCAGAAGCAGCATCGCCAGGGGCAAGCTGGATTGTTACAAATCCTCTTTAATAGTTAGTTGTCAAATCTCGGACATGTTTTATAGAACTGTGCACATAGCCCCCTCCCCACTCCCTTACAAGGCACAGTCTCACCCACCCATTCCCGGGCGCAAAGGACAGGCCCGCCTAGCTTCTCCCAGGGGAAAGCATCCTTCCCCCTTCCCTGGGCAGCTAGGGATCCTGGTGAATGCAGGACCAGCTCTGCGTCAGGCCCCCAGGGTTCACCCCCCTGATTCCCTAAGCAGCCCAGAGCCAGTTCAGATTCCCTGGCCCCGGGGGCCCCTCTTCGGCCCGGCTCACAGCATCATCCTCGGTTGATCTGAGCTGCCTGCGTGGGGCTGGAGCTGGCTCGGGGAAGGGCTGCGGCTCCTAATAACGGATCGGTAAAGCCCACCCACTCCCACTACCTTCAGTGAAAACGTGAAAACCAAAGATACAAGCATTATAGTGGAAAAAAAAGTTTACCCACGCAGTGGGCAGTCCCCTGACAGCCCAGGTGCCTCATCCAAACCCCCCCCCAATGTTGAATATACTTTTCCCCATCCCATATACACAGTTCCCAAGGCAGCTCGAGACCCCGTCCACCTGTGCAGGGACACCGCGGGCACCTTCTCTCTGGGTGGCTGAGAGAATCCCGGCGGGCAATAAGCGAAGGAGCCACGAACAGCTGGGGCTCAAGTCTGGAGGCAGAAAGGTAGGGAGACGGGTCATGGCCCCAGAAAGCCCCCCCCCACCTCCAGCCAGCACAGGACAGGCACGGGGGAGTGAGGGGGGAGGTGAGCCTGGTGCGGAGCCTGGAGACCCTGAGGAGCCCAGAGGCTGGGGGATGGGCAGGGAGGTGGGGGACAGCAGCCGCCTCAGTACTTGGGGACCTTGCTGTAGTCTTCGGAATGGACGTGCCGGCACAAGCACATGGACAAGAGCATCCCCAGGAGCTGTGGAGGACAGAGCAAGGGTCAGAGGGAGGCAGGGCCACCCAGCTCCCCCCCCCTCCCCGAGGCCGCAGAGCAGCCTCTCACTGTCCGGGTCAGCGGGAGTCACAGGGGTCGAGCAGGAGGAAGCAGACTGACAACGGAAGCCTCGTGACCAGCCCGTGGGCCCAGCGGCAGAGGGGCCCAGGGAGGGACAGTGGCCAGGCCGCGCCTGCTGCAGGGCCTCAGCCTCCCTGGCCGGGAGAGGGACAGGGAGCAGAGTGCCGGAGGGGAAGGCATTCAGACCTCGATGACAGCGACGCCCACACACACGCCTAGGATGATGCCCACGTTCTCCTGCAGCCACGCCTGCACCCTCTTCATGCAGCCCTACAAGGGGAGAACACGGCCACGTCACTGCCTGCCATGCCGCCTCACCCCACCATGAAGAGTCAGCAGGAGGGCACCCCCCAGTGCAGAGGGCTTGCAGGGAGGGCTCTGTGTGCTCCTTGACTGCAAGTTAAGTAAGTTAACGAGTATGTAGATGCCGGTACAAATGACAAGCAAGCCATGAATCAAAGGCAGGAAGGCTAAGTGAAGGAAGGGAGGGGGGAGGGGGGGAGGGAAAGAGGGATGGAGGAAGGAAGGGAGGGAGAGAGGAAGAAGGAGGGAAGGGAGGGAAGGAGGAAAGAGGGAAGGAAGGACGGAAGGATGGAAGGAAGGATGGATGGAAGAAAGGAAGGAAGGAAGGACGGACAGAAGGAAGGAAGGGGATGGGAAGGAATAGCCCAGGCAAGCCCGAGCAGCCTGAGTACCAGAACCCCCGAGCTCCCCAAGCCCAGCCCCGGCCCGGGCCCCACAGCTTTCCACACACCTCACGGTACACGGGCCAGTACTCGGGGCTGTTCCCACTCTCGGTCCTGTTGCTGTCGAAAGCCTCGCAGAAGCCCTTCCTCAGCAGGAAGCCGTCGTCCGCCTCGCTCCTGTCCTCACAGGAGCAGGGGTAGGTGACATTGGTGCGGTTCATGAGCTCCGCGTTGTCCGTCCAGTTATAGAAGCTGACCCAGCCGCAGCACTTCACCTGCCGGGAGACCAGCAGCTCGCGCCCACTGCCCTCAGGCAGGCCGTCCTCCTGGCGGAGGTGGCCTCTCCCCAGCCGGAGGCTCAGATCAGCCCCTCGCAGGCCCGCCTGGGCCCCGCCAAATTGCCAGGATTCGAGCTCAGGTTTCACTTTGGCTTCTGGGAGCCGCCGGTAATTTAAAGGGGCTTTCAGGAAACACATATAAATATTAACACAGCAAGAGACAAAAAGTCAGGGGCAGTAAAATATATAGCAGCACAAGAGGGACGCTCGAGTTGGAAGAAAGAACACAGATGTGTGGGGCACAGAAGGGCAGATGACACACAGCTAAAAGGGTGGGGTCTTGGGGCACCTGGGGGGCTCAGTCGGTAGAGCATGCAACGCTTGATCGCTGGGTCGTGAGTTCAAGCCCCACTTTGGATGTCGGGCCTACTTAAAAAAATAATTAAAAAAAAAAAGAGCATGGGGTCTAGAGTCCAGCTACTGGGTTCAAATCCCAGCTTTGCCACCTACCAGTAGATTAACTTCACTTAAAGTGCTTTCCTCAGTCTCTTCGTGTGCAAAACGGGGTAACAAAGGTTCCTAACTGAAAGGGCTGTTAGGAGGACCCCATGGGACGAGGCCGGCCAAGCATCCGGGCCGATCTGGGGAGCACAGGGACTGCTCAGGGATGGCCAGCTCCACTTTTAGGGGCTGTGCACATGCTGGAGTGAGATTTGGCTCTAAGCTTCCTGGCTGCCAAGGTGAAATAGGAGATATGGTGAATTCTGCCTTTGAGAAGAGAAAATGTTCCAGCTCCAGAGGGGGAGAAGGCCCTTCTAGGCTCCCTGTGCTAGAAGGGGGCCTCCATGGGGCTCGCAAAGGGGACCCCGAGGGGCTGTGGATCACATCTGGGCTTGAACTCCTGACGGGACTAGGACTTGAGGAGCTAAGCCTGTGCTAGAAAGGCCCAGGGGAAGGTGGAACCGAGTTGGGGAGTACATGTACCCTGGGCTGGGGCAAACCGCCAGCCCCGGCTTCCTCATGTAGAGAATGGGATGATAGGAGTCACTCTGCCAGGGTCCCTGGGAGGATTAAGTGGACTCGCAGGGGTAAGTTTCGTGCCCCTGCGCCGGGTGTGTGTGCGGCCCCCCACCTGCTTCCCGCCCATATCAGGGCGGTGGGTCCCCGACCAGCAGCCCGGTGACCAGCAGGGGGCGAGCCAAGCACACGCGGGTGTCCTTGGGCTCCAGGCAGCTGCTGGGCCAGGTTCCTTCCTCCTGTTCCCATCTCAGGCGGACACTTGGCGGCCTCCTCTGGCAGGGATACGGGCACCCCTGAGGGGCACCCCCAGGCCCTCACACACTCCACAGAAGGAGACAGCTCTCATTGGCCCTGCTACCACACCAGGCAGAGCCCCCGACCCTGCCTCGTGCCGAGATGGGTCCCCGGCATGACCAATAAACCCGCATCACCAACACGCCCCCGAAGCGCTGCGTGAGTGCCACGGGCTGCATGAACTCCTCTCCCACGAGCACGGCTGGACGGCCCCATGTTATAGATGAGGAAACAGGCTCGGGAAGTGGCAGAGCTGGTATTCCCGCCCTCGGGGCCTGACTCAGTCAGCTCTCTTAACCACCATCCCAAGCAGCATCTGACAGACACCAGAATGATCTCGAGCCTCGCCTGCTGCAGAAATCCCCCCAAAAGTCAACTGCTTCCCATGGTAGGGTGCGCACCATCTCTCAAGGGACCCACCTCTCCCCCTGGCTCCCTGCAGGGGGCACAAGATCATCCTGGGACATGAGTGTCCCCTTAACCTCAGCAACTGTGGGTCCAACCGAAAGTGTGAGGAAGACATCTTCCCGCGTGCCCTGAGCCCCGCAGCCCACACAGGCCCCCCGACCTGGCCCCATCTGGTCCTCACCAAAAATTGTGAGGCAGAAAATAGGGTCTTCACGGCCCAGAAAATAGATGCACCCGTGTGGTCTGGACAGAGTCCCATCTCCAGACGCCCTGCTCTCCTGATGCCATGGAGTCAGGCCTCCTCCTGCTGCCCCCACCCCTGCCCCTCACTCCCCACAGCCCCCCGCCAGGCAGCAGTCAGTTAGTGCTACAGGCAGCCCCCGAGCGACCACCATGGCTGGAGCCTCATAGGAGACAGGAGGACGCTGCAGCCCAGAGACGCTGGGTCCCAGCCAAGGGCACACGGCACCTGGGACCTGATCCCCGAGGTCCATTCGTGTGTGTGGTGACTGTTCACCATCAGCGCAAGCTGGGAACCCAGTGGGCCAGTCAGTTATTCTGTCTGTCAGTCAGCCAGTCAGCCAGTCATCCTGTCAGTCGTTCCATCATTCATTCAGTCAGTCAGTCATTCCATCTGCCAGTCAGTCCATCATTCAAGCACTCATGCATTCATTCATTCAGTCAGTCATTCTGTCTGCCAGTCCATCATTCATTCATTCATTCGTTCATTCAGTCTGTCATTCACTCAGTCATTCAGTCATTCATTCAGTCAGTCAGTCAGTCAGTCATTCCATCCTTTAGTCAGTCAGTCTGTCTCTCACTTTGAGGTGGAATGCACACACTGAAGTGCACAAACAGCTTGAGGAACTTTTACACATCTATTGGCATAACTGCCAGTTGGATCAGGATTTGGATAAAACAGTCCTTTCACCCCAGAAGGTTCCCATGGGCACATCCCATGTCAACACCCTCCCAGAGGTAGCCTCCACTCCAACTCATGTCAGCAAGTCAGCCTGGGCACCTAGCTCCTCAACCCCTGGGACGCACTCCCGACACTCCCCAGCCTGGCTTGAGAGGAGGGCCCTCTCCCTCTGGCCACAGACTGGAGCGCTGTGAGCCACGGGCGCCTCCAAGACCCTGGCCCCTGAGCGAGGGACTGTGGTGGTAGCTGGGGAGCCAGGCAGGGGGACTGCTCAGAGGCCCCTGCCCCCAACAGATACACACTCACATACAAACTCACTGGTGTATTCTGTGAGGCACACGGACAGCCAGACCCAGACACATTAGGGCCAGACCCAGACACATTAGGCCAGGACCGTCGTGCCACCCCACCCTGCCTTAGCCACCTTACCTGAGCCTGCACATAGTCCCAGGCCTCCTGCAGTCTGTCCTCATGACTGTCCTTGTAGTCCCGAATGAGCTCCGTCACGATGTTGCCCATCTCCTGCTTTAGCTGCGGGGTGGGCGGGGGGGAACAAGGGTCAAGGTCAGACTTCCTGAAACCTATGCATCACCTTTGGTCACATCTACTTAAACGGCCTCTCTCCTCACCTGCCCCCACCCTGGCGACATGCTCAAAAGCATTTCACTGTCCATGCCAACTACTTTCCTAGTGCTTCTAGTGTGCCCGCCCCCCGCTGGCCACCACACTAAGCCCGGGGCAGCCAGGGCCCACCACTCCTGCGCTGTAGTCTATTCGGGGCCTGGGGAACCCTTTAGATGGGAATCTTTGCCCGTCACTGCTGCAAACCCTCCGGTGGCCTCTCATCCCTCTCAGGAAGAATGCCAGCATCCTGTCAATGGCCCACAAGGCCCCACATTGTTCGGCCCCCGCTCTTCCCAAACCTCATTTTCTTTGTTTTTGCTTCTGCTTCCATTACACAGGTCTCCCTTGCTGTCTTTCTGCCAGGCACACTCCTGCCTCAGGGCCTTTGCACTTACTCTCCCCATCACCTGTTATCCTCTTCCCCCAAATATTAACACGGCTCACTCCTCCACTTGCTTCAGGGCTCTGCTTAAATGTCACCTCCTCAGAAAGGCCTTCCTGGACCACCCTACAGAATACCTCCCTTCTCTATCCCCTCCACCACCCCCTCCCAGGCCCTCCTCAACCTGCAAGGGTAGGCATGCTGCCTTTTCCTTCGCCGCACTGTTATTACATGCTCATTCGTCTTCAGGATTTACTCTCTCTCCCTTTCACTAGACTGTCAGATCCACGGGAGCAAGGACCGTACCTGGTAAAGCCCCGCCAGGGCAGACGTGTGCTGTACTTGAATAGCGAGTGTGTGTACGGTCACTGCAATACGCCACACACCAGGGTGGTACTCACGTACTCTCCCGATTAATCCTCCTGCCTGCCCCGAGGCCTCACAAAATCCAAATCCTGACTGTGTTGGGAACTCAGAATCCCTCGGTGAGGGAGAGAAGCACCCACTTTTCCCTAACCCCACCAAGAAAACAACGATTTACAAAGAAGACAGATGAGGGGTGCAGGGAACAAAAGGATTTGGCCCCAAAGGCCCCCTCAGTGGGGCTCTCAACCGAGGATCTCACTACGGCAGCTTTTCAGGAACAAGTCAGCTGTGCGAAGGAAGGCAAACCTGAAACCAGCCTTGAGAACTGAGAACAGGGCCCCGCACCCCCAGGTGGGAGCGAGGGGGCCCCCCGAGAGCCAGCACCAGCCTGGCCCCGCCTGGCCTCTCCCGTGCACTTTGTTCAGGGGCCTTCCTGGCGCGGCAGCATGAAGAAGCCAGTCACAGCCACCTGCTGTCACCACAGAAGGCCAGGGCGAGGGGCCAAGGCACCGAGGGGACGGCCACAAACCTGCCCCTCGGTTCCGGGGAAAGGGGAATTAGGATATAGGACAGGTACTTCCAGGCAGGGGTTTTCAAAGCCCAGAACACAACGAAGTGAGTGGGTTTCCGCCAGCTCCCCACAGGCAGCTCACGAACGCAGGGCTCAGAGAACCCACATCCTCCGGATGGACCCGCAGGGCTCCTTGCCCCCTCCCTGCACTAGCCCTGGGAAACCAGCCCCCCTCCCCAGGACTGCTGTCTGCCCCCTCTCCCTCTTGACAGAACCCCGAGTGTGGTACTTTTGTTTTACTCACACAGAGCTTTACGATTTACAAAGCTTTCCTATGGGTAACTAATCACAGTAACAGGGGCTAAGTTTTATCACACACGTGTTAGGTACTAGCTGTGCTAAGCACTTTTCATGCATTAATTCATTTTAATCCTCAGAGCAGACGTCGGGCCTAGGGGTTTACCTCGTTCCCTCAAACGAGGCCCAGAGAGGTTGATTAACTTGACCGAGGTCACACAGCCGACACGTGAAGAGCTGGGATTTGGACCCAGAACCCAAGTTTTGACCCATGAAGCTCTGTCGGCAGTGGGCCCACATGGCCACAGCTTGAAGGTCAGAGCAGTGTTAAGAAGGGCCCGGAGGAGCTCAGCGGCTCGCCCCATCATACACCTGGCGCTGGCTTCCGTGGGTCTTGGGTCTCTCTGGCCTGACCATCTCTGCTCCACCTCTTCTCCGCAGTGGGTGGATGATCTCCGAGGCGTGGAAAGGAGGGGGGGGTCCCCAGAGGCATTTGCATGGAGGGCTGCCTCTCCCACAGCTGTCCTACCTGCCCTCCCCCGCGGACCTCGTCTCTATTTATACCCCAGCGTGGTTGCCACAGCAGCCCAGACTTCCCTATTTCAGGTCCCCTGACATGAGAAAAGTGATGGAAGCCGGGTGGTTTCCACTGAGGCTGGGTGGTTTCCATGGAAACACCGCATCACCCTGCAGCCCAGAATGTAGCGGAGAGCCCTCGCTGGGCCACAGGGACCACGGCTGCGGGGGCTGGTTCAGCTCGGAGCTGATGCCCAGGAGGCCATGTTGGGAGCTCGGGGAGGTCACCCTGGTGACCAGGTAGTTCCTGAGACAAGAATGAGCAGGGAGGGGAAGGGGGAAGATGCCCACTCTCTCACTTCATCCCTGCAGGGGCCGCCTCTGCGGTTTCTGCCTGCTCTGCACCAGATTCTCCCTTCCTAAAACAGCACTTCCTTTCCTTAGGGGTAACCACCGCTCAATCCCTCCACGAGCCGGGGAAGCCCTGCCCCCTCGCTGCCACGGGCAAGTCCCAGGCTGCCACAGGGCACCTTCCCCACCCTGGGCATGTCACCCAAGGTAACCTCTCTCCGCTCATTGGGCGGGATGAGGGCCTAGGCTGCTGGTGGCCACCGCAGGCTCTGCTGGGGACTGCTTGCCTGAGAAGGCAGCCGACGGAGGCGAGCCGGAGCAAGGGCCGGAGAGGGACAGAGTCCTGCCAGTAGCCGGCAGATATCTGGATCCAGCCAAACCTCCTGCCAACTCTGGCCAACTGTGTTACTATCTATGAAAGGAAGAGTCCCGCCCAGGATTTAAAAAAAAAAAAAAAAAAAGAGTCCTTCCCAGGACCAGCAGCATAACTACAGCCCAGGGCAAAATGCAAATGCAGGGTCCCTTGCTTAAAAATGATAAAGAATTTCAACACAGTGGCATCAGAGGATAAACCAAGCAAAGACCCTTTGAAGTGGAGGGCCCTGTGTAACCAACGCTCAGGTCACACACCTAGGAGACCAGCCCTGGAACACTGCCCAGTACCATCCTGCCCATTTCCCAGAAGAGAAAACAGGTTCAGAGAGTCGGCACGACTTCCCAAGATCACACAGCGAGCAAGCAGAAGAGACAGGACTGTAACCCTGATGTGTGCAGCCCCAGAAGCCCGCGATCTCAACCACAGCCAACGCCCCGGTGTCTCCACCTGACCCCAGATCCCACTGTCCTCTGGGGCGGCTCCCCACTGCCACAATGCCGTGCTTTCATTTCACCTTGCAGTGCGACTTCTCACACAGAGGCAGGATTAGAAGAGACCTCTGAATCTAGCCTATCGTCCAAATGTAAGTGCCCTTCCCGTATGTTCCCGGGCTCTACTTAAAGGCTCCCTGTATGGGGCACTCAGGACCCCACCGACTGGCGCACTGCAGGGCTGGGGAGGCTCTTGCTACAAGCAGTTCGTTTTAAGCTGAGCTCAAGTGACTTCTACCCATTAGTGAGTTCTCCATTCCACCCCAAGCCCCAGATGGGACCATACAGGACAAATCAGATCACTGTCTCTCAGGACAAACCATTCGGATAATCGAGACCAGACAGCGTCTCCTGTCTCCCTTCTCCCCCTCCTCTCCGGCTCCTCTGCCTGCTCCTTGGGGTGGTGTTCAGGCCTCCCTCTGCCCTCTTTACTCTCATGCATCAAACCGCCCTTGAGAACGAGGCGCCCCCCATGCAACAAAATGGACCCACATCTTCCTGTCCTCTCCAGGGTTCCCACAGCGTATGTTGCCAAGTGCGTTGCCAGAAGGCAGATACCAAGGGCCTGAGGCTTCAGCCTGGGATCCTGATAGGAAATGAGGGCCCTTGGCAATGGCGGATGCAGGGGGTGTGTGTTTACTCCTCATCACCACCTGAGTCTTTCCTGAAAGCCACCTGCAAAGTACATAACCAGCTACCCCAGAACTCCCCAGGCTCCAGTAAGCTCCTTGAGGGTGGGGTCTGAGTCAGGCACCGCCCTCTAATGCCTCGGAGCCACGGAGCCACGGAGCCACAGGCACCCAGCACCCAGCACCTTAATAATCTTCATCCCAGGGCGCCTGAGTGGCTCAGTTAGTTAAGCATCTGCCTTCAGCTCAGGTCATGATCAAAGGGTCCTGGGATCGAGCCCCACCTAGGGCTCCCTGCTCAGGCAGGACCCTGCTTCTGCCTCTCCCTCTGCCGCTCCCCCTGCTTGTGCTGGCATGTGCTCTCTGCCACATAAATAAATAAAATCTTAAAAATAAAAAAGAATCTCCATCCCACTGCTCTCCATGATCCCCTTCCAGAAGGACCGCCTGGACACCTTCTTCCCCTTCCCAAAAGGGAAGACAAAGGTCACCTCTCTCTGTCCTGGCTCCAGCTGCCCACCCCCAAGGCTGGTAGCAACCCTGGGCCAGGGGATCAGGAAGTTTCCATCACAGGGAGCAGGCATCTCACAGAACGGCATTGTCCTAGGGGAAGTGTCTTACCACATGTACGTTAGGGCGTTAGGGCGTCAGGGCGAGTGCACACTGGCTATTCTTAGCTTCTTAGGTAGGAAAGGCAAAGAGGGGGAAGGGCATCACAGCTCCTGACCAGCCTTTCCCAGGGGCACACAGCAGTGTGGCTTGGCCACTGTCACCACCCCCAACCCCCAGCGCCCACCCAGCCCACTCGAGCCCCTTCCCCTCCAAGCCCTCAGCCTCCAGGCCATTTACTGAGCCCTTACTAAGCATTACTGAAGTTAATGATGGTGACCAACACAGTGACCCCTTGCAATGAGGCCAGCAAATATCTACTCCGGGCCAGGAGCCACCCGAGGCCCTTCCCACAGGCGACGCTCTTAAATCCGCAGCACGGCACTAGGAGCCAGCCTTGGGGCCAGCGTGCTCTGGCGCTGAGCAATGTTCCAAATTTAGAAAGGATTGGGGTCCAGGTTACACCCCGCAGTCTCTCCCATTCATAATTCCCAAGGGCCCCCTAAATGGGGTACACAGAGGCCATAAATAGCCTGGCTTCTGTGTGGGTTTGATTTTGCCACCAAACGAGCTGCAAAGGGCATTTTTGCTTTTCAGAGTGGTTCTTGGATTTCAGAACTACAGCCAAGGGGCGTGGACCTGCAGGATTACCGCCGTTTGACCGGTGAGGCCAGTGGAGCACAGAGAGGCCCAGTAACTTGCTGAGTGCCTCAGAGGAGCGACTCCAACATGGGCAGTTAGGTTCCAGAGTTGAGGCCTTGGCCCTCATTCTGTCTTATAAAAGTGTTGCAGTCTGTGCTCACTTCAACTCTGCCTGGAAGTGGGGGCCCAGCAGCTTTCCCCTCAATTTATAGACACAGAACCCCGGGCCTGAGAGGCCACGTGCCTTGCCCAAGACCCCCAGCCTCCCCTGTTGCTGCCCTGGGAACAGCGGCTGCTGGGAACTCAGGGCAGGAAGGACCAATGGCATCCCAGAGACCACTTCAGGCAGGGGCCGGGGGAACCCCAGTGGCTCGGTCCCTCCCACCTGCCCAGGAGGCCTGGAGAGTGAGGGAAAGGATGGCCCACTGCCTTTAGAAGGCCTCTTCCTCCAGGCTCAACAAGGCCCACCTCCCCAGCTGGGCCTCATCTGCAGGAATAAACATCATCAAGGACATGTTTAGTCTTCCACTGGGATTTACAATGTGCTGGGAAAGAAAAAATAAATCATTCATTCTAACTCAGGGGTGAGAGTGCTGCCAGAACTTCCCCAGCAGAGCCCGGAAATGTCCCTCTCTGCCTTGCGAGAGGTGGGCCAAGGGGAGGTGGGCCGGGACCAGGGGGCATGAGGTATGGAGCCTGGTGGGGAGGTGGAACTGGAGGCAGAGGAGGGAATCGTGGGATAAGACAGTCTGGACCGGAGTCAGGAGTCCTGATGCTCCAAACAAGCCTTGCTCTGGGGCTGTGGGACACCTCTGAGGCGTAGCTGCTGGTCGGCAGCCAAGCAGAGATGATACCAGCCCGCAGGGAGGCAGCGTGCTGCAGAGGGAGGCATGGGCCCTGGGTCAGAGGGATCAGGATGGAATTCTCCACTCCGACGCATCCGAGCTATGTGTGGCTGTGGCCAAAAGTCATTTTGCTGTTTGTTCTCGGCCTCAGTTTCTTAAACTGGAAAATGCTTGTAAAACTGAAATGTGTATCAAGTCACTAGATCAGTTCCTGGCATGTGCTTGGCATCCAATAGATGGGCACCATCTTTACCACTGTGAGATGGGGAAACACAGACGGGGAGGAGGGGGACCGCCCAGGACCCCTGCAGAGTCACCAGCTTCTGAGTCATGGAAATCGGCTCACCAGGCCCAGTTCTTATCCGCCCTGATTATACTGTACCACTGACTGGGTCCCAGAGAAGCCCCAGGCGTCACAGGGCAGAAATAAAGACCAGATCTCACAGTCCTCTCACTGGGAAAAGAGTTTCCCTCCTTTAAACACTCCTTCCTGTATGACAGCCAAGCGAGCTTCCTTTTGTCTACTGAAACCACTATTTCCCCTTTTGCCTTGGCTGCCAGGAAGCTCAGTATTCAAGTTAGCCCTCAGCTACTGTTCTAGTGCCCTGGCTTCAAGGACATTGCTTTTCCAGTGTACAATCCAATCTCTCTTGTTTTGATTTTAATTACCCTGTGCCTGTGTTGGAACTCAGCTCTACTTCTCCTGGGAAACAGGCTGGGTGTGGATTATAAAGAAAGAAAGCAGACTCAGGTCAGAACCACTGCAATGAAAATCTCACCAATTTGAGCCTGGGGCCGCCTGCATTCAAATCCTGACTCTGCTGCTCACTAGCTGTGTGACCTTTGGTCAAGGCACCTCATTTCTGTGCTTTGGCTTCCACATCTGAAAATGAGGGTATCATACCCATGACCTCACAGGGCCGCAGTGAGGAAAACTAAGTGAGCGCAGTCTGCACAACGCAGTGGCTGGCGGTTCTAGGCTCCGCGAAGTGTCCATTGCTGATGTTGGTGTAATGTCTTCTCACCTTCCTTCGAAGAGTGATCTGAGGCAACTGGACCTTCGAGTGGTCAAATGCAGGAGCCCACTAGCCAGCAGCGCTGCCTCCCCAGTCGGTTGGTAAGAACTGTCACGCTGGAGGAAGGCGGGGCCCCCGGGGGCAGCTGAGTCACGGGCCATGTGTAGTGGGTCTGGGGTGACCTCTGGGCCCTCGCCTGGCCCAGCCACTGGCTGGCTGGGTGCCCTCGCCCCTCACCTGCCGGATGGGGATTCTCATGCTACACTGAGAGGGAAGGCTCGGGAAGCATCAGTGAAAGAATGGAAGTAAAGTGGCCAGCATGGAACTCAGTAGCATACGGTGTATGCTCAACCAACTGCAGGGATGTTGGGGGTTCTAGCTCCTGTATTACTGATGATATTGTTCTATACCTCTCCGAACACCTGTCTTCCTGTCTGTCAACGTGACAAAATGCACGGCTGCCGTAAGGATGAGACAATGTGCATAAAGCTTCTAGAAGATGCCTTGTGCACACAGGAGGTGCTCCCTAAGTGCTAACTTTGACAGTCACAATAACTGCCTCACCCAACAGCTTCTCTTCTCCCTTGTGACTTCTCCCAGCTTCTCTTCTCCCTTGTGACTGTGTCTCTAGAGTCCCCTTGAAACCAGGGGTGCTGCAGTCTGAGGAAAACTGTTGGACGACTTCCTTTTCTGATCAAAGAGATGGCCGGGGCTGGCACTGCCTGCTTCCCTTTCTTCTGGCTACAGCAGCACAGATGGTGCTGTGGCAGTCTTCTTGTGACCATGAGGTGACTGGTGTGATACAGTGAGTGACATGGTGAGGATGCTGAACAGACGGCCAGAAGCATGGCCTCTGATTCCAGCCTGACTTCTGGTTAAGTCAACACCAAATGTCTTTAGAATTTAAGCCATAGTCAGCCTGATTTTCTATTCCTTAAAGCTGAGTGCCTTCCCTGTGACGCAAAACTAATTTTTTTATTGACAGCCTCCTCCCTGGGCCTCATCTGGGGATGAGTGGCATGGATTTAATACTTGCTGAAGTGCTTAAATAAAAACAAGAACCACAACATTTATTGGGCACTTACCGTGCCAAGCACTGGGCTGTGTTTTACTAAGGTAATCTCCCTGAATCCTCGCCAGAACCTTGGAAGTTAAATTTATTATTGCCCTCCGTCTGCAGAAGGTGAAACAGGCCCAGAGAGGCAAGTGGCTGGGCCACCGCCCCATGGCTACAAGGTGCTGGGGTAGAGCTGCGTTCAGGCCCATGGCGATTCTGCATAAGACGCTGTCCCCTCACATCTCCCCAGTAGATCGCAGGGACCAGAGGCCCAGGAGGCTGCCAGGCACCTCCTGGGTCTGTCTGTAGCAGCAGAGAGGCCCCAGTCCCTCCCCTACCCCCAGGGCCAAGCCCCCCTGCAGGGCCAGCCCAGCCCAGCCAGGCCAGGGGGATGCTTACCTTGCCCATGTTGAAATAGAAGAGGACCCCAGCAGCCACCTGGACGATGAGGATCAGGAGGAGGAAGGCAAAGTACTGGGGACACAGAGCAGCACGGAGTCAGCCGCATGCCCCCCTGGGTGCACCCACCCCACACCTCTGCACGAGCTCCCACAGTCGGGAGCAGGATGGCGCGCAGGCCCCACTCGGCTGGACAGCGACACTCACCAGCCCCAGCAGGCAGCGGACCTCCTTGATGGCACCGATGCAGCCCAGGAAGCCCATGAACATGGTGACGGCGCCCACGCCGATGAAGACGCAGGCCCCCACCTTGAGCGAGCTGGAGGAGGTCTCTGGGGATGGAAAGATGGGTGTTCAGTTCGGCCCGGCTGTCTCACCCTCATTAAGCACACCATCAGGGGTGAGGCCCGAAGGTCTAGCGCTGGTCCCCTTGGAGTCAGAGTGCTGGGGTCAGCCCCCACCAGACGCTGTGCTGGGATATGGGGAGACAGGAGTCAGACTGCTGAGGTCCCCACAGCAAGGAGCTGCCATTCAGTGGGGTGGGGCGTGGGGACAGTGACACACAGCACAGATGTCCTGGTTGTGGAGAGAGCCACAGGGACATTGAGGCCGGCTCAGGGAGACAACCATGACACAGGGAGTGGATTGGGTGGTTGGGGAAGGTGTGGGCTGGTCTGGGCAGGTGCCATTTGAGCAGAGACACGAATGCAGAAGCAGCCTAGTGAAGACCTGTGAGGCGAAGGCGCTCAGGGAAGGGGGGGGAACAGCAAGGAGGAAGGAGCGAGCCTGATGTATTTGAAGAAGGCGAGACAGAATGGACCAGTGTGAGTCCGACAGAGGAGACACTTGAGGCGTAGAGAGAGGCGCCTGATGGCAAGAGACCCTCTTTAGGGCCGCAGGCAGACAGAGCCCGCCCCGGCGGGTGGAGGTCAGGGTTCCATCAGAGCACTTGACCAGCATGTCCCCAGAACCCCAGCATATCACCTGCCAACAGGGCACAGCTCACGCCCACCTCCAGATGCCCTCAACCCAGAGGCTGTCATATGCCAGAAAGGCCAGGGGAGATGTGCCCCCCCCTGGCAGGGGGCCCCAGACTCCTCCTACCACAGCCCCTGCTCTCTCAGGGAGGCACCTGGGGCAGGATGTTTCCAGAAAGCTGGAGAGCAGCCTGGAGAGCAGCCTAGAGGGCATTAGCGGATCAGGGGAACCTCACAGGGATGTAGATTGCTGGGTCTGTCACAACTGGACAGATGCTCCTGGGAGACCACCTGGAATCTGAAATTTTGATGTGCTCTCCTAAGGAGGGCATGGCCAGGGCTGGCACATGTGGCCGTCAGCAGGGAGGACACAGGCCGGCTTCTTAGGGGGCCTCGGAGAAGCTGAGCTCCCCACCCCAGCCCCCTAGGGCCTTAGTGCAATAACTACAAAGCTGAAGGATGGGTGGATAGGAGGGCCTGATTCAGCTCCACTTCCTGGTCACAAACAGAATGTTCTGGAGCTCAGGAAGAACCCTGGCCAGCCCACCCTTCTCTCAAGGATGCCAGGGCAGGGCTGCCTCTGCCCAGCTCCTCACAGGAGCCGGAGGGAGGCAGTGCCCCGGCTGGGGTGAGGGGGGCTCCTGGCACTGAGCCCCCATTTTCATTCGAGGCCCTCAGCGCCCTGCTCTCAGCAATCAGCATGTCAGGAGGAGGCCATCCAATGACTCTTTTTCTAAGTTTCCTGGGTTTGGGTTCCTCCCAGGGATGACTCCCAGAGAAAAGAAATTTGGCACAGCCTAGAATCCACTGTGTGCCAGCCGGAACAAGGCCCTTTATCCGAATCATTTGCTTCATTTCCACAGCAGGCCCATGAGGGTGGATTTACACCCTGATTTGTCCCCAAGAGCCCTGACGCCCGGCCAGGCTAAGAGGCCACCCAGGTGCCCAGCAGGCAAGACCCAGGACTGAGACGGCCCCAACTCAGCTTCTCCCCCAAGAGGCCAGCCCAGCTGTGGGGGTCTCGGCTTCTCAGGACATCTAGTGGACACCAGGCCCTGACCACACCCGGGGTCTTAGGCTGGCCCCGATCTGAGCAACCTTAGGAAGGGGACAACAGGACATGCTGGGGTAGCCCTCCACTGTACATGGCAGAAGCATCTGGGTCTTCCCAGGCCTGGCAGGTACCAGCGAGCTGGCCCCAAATGAAAGGGACTGGAGGCAACAAGAAAGGGGTTCGCATCCCAGCTCTGCGGCGAACGGGTTCTGAGCCTGGGCAAGCCATCCTCTGGCTTCTATTTCCTTCTCTGTAAAATGCAACTAAATCCTACTTCTTAAAGATATTATTATCAGCGTCAACACTTCTGTAGGGTTGACTGTTTACTAGGAGCTGTTCTAAATGCTTTTCATATATTAACTCATTTCATTTCACAAAACAACCTTATGAGATATATTCTATTATTATCCCCATTTTCCAGATGAATAGGCACAGAGAGGTGAAGTAACTTGCCCACGATCACCCAGCTAGGAGCGAGCAGAGACAGGATTCGAACCGTGGCAGCCATGCTCCTGACCACGGCGCTTGCTCGCTCTGGTTAAGGCAGGGCTGCATGGGGAGTGTGAAACCCTGCAGTTCAGGGGCACGGGGTATGAGGGCTCAGGAACCATGCCACCCGTTCACGGCCCAGCTCCACCTCCTGGCTGTGTGTCCTGAGACCAGTTAACTCCCCTTTCTGTGCTTCAGTTTCCTCCACTGTTTTATGGGGACAGCAACACCTCGCCCCATGGACCTGGAACGTATGTAGTAGGTCAGGAGCCCTGGGTTCCAGCCCTGACCCTGGTCCCAGCCCTGACCTTTACTTGCTGTATGATTCTTAGCAAGTCCTTTTCCTCTGCTAGATCAGTGCTTCTGAACCCTGGCTGCCTGCGGAATCACCCGGGGAGCTTTTTAAAAACCACAGTGCTCCAGTCCCCCACCCCCACACCAGTGGAGTCAGATCCCTTGGGGTGGGCCTGGAGCCCTTGTATTTGTGAGAACATTCTGGGCGCATCTAGTGGACCTCTGCCTTCTGGCAGCTCAAGAGTCTGTGAACTGAACTGGGAAGAGGTGGGAGGGGCAGGCAGAGGTTCCTGGAGCCTGGGGCAAGGTGCAGAGGACAGAAAGGCAGTGGGTGAGCTGAGCCTTGAGACTTTGCCCCCTGGTGTGGTGCCTGCTGGGTGTGGGCCCCCGCCAGGCAGCAGGGAGCCCGGGCCTCATCCGGCAGAGAAGGATATGTCCCCCATTGGGAAGGCATGGGGAGCGTGGGCATCCCGTTGGGCTGGGGGCAGCCTACTGTACCCCCATTCCGGGCTAGGGTCTGCACTGCCCAGCAGCAGGCAGGGCTAACAGCCTCAGGCTGCATCGGATGTGGCTGGAAGGTGGATCATCCTTGTTTCCTTTCAAGACTGCGGGGAGGCCTAGCCCCCTGGGGCCACAGTGACAGGTGTGGTCTCTCCATCACCCATCCTAGCCTGGTTCCGCTTTATTCAAATCAAGCAGCTGTCCTGGGCCTGAGTCCAAACCTGAGGCCTCAGCAGCAGCTGGGAGGGAAGTGAGCCAAGGACGCACTCACTGTGCTACTTGGGACCCTCGGCTGTGCCTCCCTGCCACCTCAGGGCCTCCGTGAGATCAGGGCAGCAAACCTGACAGGCTTCCTGGAGGAAGCTGTGAGTAGACCTGAAGGCATCTTACCATCTGTGCAGGAGTGCCTTGGGCTTCTTTCCTCCTGCTTCAAGAGTGAGAGAAGGGGCTTCCATGCTGTGGTTCCCCCTACCAGGGGCAGCATTTAGGACCAAAGCCCTGAGGTTTCAGGTCTCCCACCTATCACCGTGAATGTGAGCGAGGGACATCACTTCTCTGAGCCTCATTTCTTCATTTGTACGGCAGGACTAGAATAGTTCCTACCTCATGGGGCTATCGAGGGATTAAGGCAATTTTTGTGTACAAAACGCTTGGCCCCGTGCCTGCCCCATCATGAACACAGCCCATGGATGCCCTGCCCGGTGTCCTCCTCAGTCCAGAGCCCCAACGAATCCAGCAGGCACCAGGCGCCGAGCGGGCACATCATCGGCTCCTGACAATCAGGTTTCCCAGCCTTTCCTATATTTCTCTGAACTGACCGGGGCCGGACTGTGGCCCGCATCTTGCTGAGCTGGTGCATGGAGGGACAGAGACTGTAAGAGGCTTTCTCCCAAGGTCAGGGCTGAGGGAAAGGGGCCGGCCTGGGAGAGCAAGCCTCCCTCAACCCCCAGTGTTCTCCAGACAACAGCAGCTTTGTGTGGGGAGGGAGAGAAAATTCCTCCCGAAAACCCCTGCAGAGGGGGCCCGGGGCAGCGTGGTCAGTGCAGGACCTGGGCGAGGCCCTGAAGGCAGCGGGAAAAGTGACCCGCTTTGAGGCTCAAGTTCTCGTGGAACAGCTCTGCCTGCCGCCCTGGCCCACCGCCCCAGAGCCAGCCGGGCAGGGGGATCAGAGAGACCCTTACGTAGCACAGAGATGAAACTGCTCCTGTCCGCCAGGATCCACACCCCGAAACCCAGGATCACCGCGCCCAGGATCTGGAAAGAGAAGGCGCAGTCAATGGGGGACAGAGGGGGCCCTGCCCAGCTGACCCTGCAGCCAGGCCAGGAGGACCCAGGGATGGGGGGCATACCACCTCCATCCTCAGGCCCCACACCCCAAGTCCTGGTGCACCCCAGCCATCCAGACAGCATGTGTGGGGCCATGTGTGGGGAGTCCCTTCCGCCTCTCATCTCCCCTACCCCACGCCCATACGTGGTCAAACCAAGCCAGTTAGATTTGAGGGGTGCAGCCTCTTCCCAGGGGTACCCTCCGACTTTACATCCTGGCCCTCTCCCATGCTCATCCCCCTCCACTCCAGCCCAGCTCAGGGGCTGGGGACAACCAGAACATGCTCTAGGGGAAACCCTGCATGGACGTGAACATCAAAGCCCACTTGCCCTTCAGAGCTCAGCTCCGAGGCCACCTTCCACAGGAGCCCTTCTGACTCCCCCAGGCCGACTAAGGGGCCTCTACTCTGGCAACCGCCCTTGGACACTTCTTAATAGCCATTCCTGCTGGCTTTAATGTGCTGGGTGCGTGTCTCTCTCTCTGGCTGGACTACGAGCTCCCTGAGGGCAGGGCTGGGTTGGATGGGGCCTATAGTACAGGTGCTAAGTGCTCAGGAAATGAATCCGCTCACAAATCCACTGGAAAAGCAGGGACAGAAAGGCCGATGTGGGACAAGCGGCTGGGGTCGGCCCAGAGTTTCCCTGCTTCCCTGCCCCTCCCCTAATCTGCAAGGCCCACAGCCTGAGCCTATCTCCCGAGCTGGAACACAGCCAAGATCCACAGCCCACCAAGCCAGCCAGGGTCTGGCCTGAGCCCACCTGAGGAACAAGCCACTTTCAGAGTCCTAGCATGTCACCACCCACCTCTATCACAGGCCCTGGGTTCCCACCTCAGCCATCATCACCTACTCTGCAAGCGAGCAGCTGCTGATAAAGCCCTCAGCGTGGGGTGAGGACCCCAGCCCCAGGGCCTCGAGCAGCCTCACTCTACGGTCATTAAAGCCAGAGCCAGGCCCAGAGCCAGGCAAACAGGGCCTTTGCCTTGGGTATAAAAATTAAGGGGACACCAAAAAACTCAGTAACCAAGATAAATAAGAATTTACAGCAACGATTTCTTTAAAAACCAAAATTAATTTTAAAAATCCATGATGAGGGGCGCCTGGGTGGCTCAGTCTACTAAGCGTCTGCCTTCAGTTCAGGTCACAATCCCAGGGTCCTGAGATCAAGTCCCACATCCGGCTCCCTGCTCAGCGAGAAGCCTCCTTCTCCCTCTGCCTGCCGCTCCCCCTGCTTTGTGCTCTCTCTCACTGATAAGTAAATAAAATCTTAAAAAAAAGAATCCATGATGAACAAAATCTCATGCTTTTAAATCAAGGTGGGATCGGTATTGTGATTTTTTCCTCTTAAAAAGGAGCAGAGCCCTGATAGGGCACATCGCAATGCTGTTTTCTCATCCCCAAGCGAGGACCTCTCTCACCCTCCCCTAGTCTGGGCCCCCTTAAAGACAACAGCAGCTACTGATGACCCTCCATTCTTCCCCAGTGTCTCCCAGCAGGTCACCTGTCCCCTCCTCCCTCCTTGCCAGGTGGGCCCTGTTACTGTCCTCATGTTACAGATGGGGACACAGAGGCCCCGACCTTGCCAAAGGTCACCCATTCCATCCTTCAGGGGCTCCAAGCCAGGTCTGACTATTCCTCCAGGCCAGGTGGTGGCTCACACAAGTCGCAGGATACTTGGGACCCGTCCTGGGCCTTCACCTGGGAAGCCAGTCTCTGGGGACAGGGAGGCCACTGAGGCACCGTTGAGGTCCACCCCTGGGTGGGGGTGCCTCAGGTGACACAGCCTGCTGGGATGAAGGGGGACTTCACAGAACCTGGGAGTTCGGTTCCCAAAGATTCCTGAGGCCCTGCCCTCCCTGAGCCTGTACCTCACGGCACAGCTGGCCGATGGCCAGCTCAGGCCCACGGTCTGCTCCTGTGCACCTCAGAGCCGTGTGGCAGAGGCCCTGACCTGCTCATCTCCTGCCCTCACAGGGCAGGGCAGAAAATCCCCTCCAGGCAAACACAACCCCAAGGAGAGCGAAATCCGGGACTGCCCAGCTAAGCTCCTCAGCTCGCTCACAGCACCCACCAAGGAAGTCCCCAGCACCAGCCCAGGAGTGCCTCTGCGGGTCTCATGTCCAAAGACTGCCATCTGGAGTGGCTGACCGGCCCCGAGGCTGTGGGCCAGCCAGGAAGAGGCCCAGCCGGGCAGCCAGCCAGAACGGGCGAGGCACCGTGGCCCCCTCTTTCTTGGTGAACCAAGCCTGGAACCATGGGGCAGAATCTCCCGACAGGGCTCAGCCAGGAGCCGGGAGCCTCACACCAGCGTCCTTCTCCCAGAACGGCACAGCATCAGCAGCTCCTGGGTTTCTGTGAACCTCAGAAAAGCTGATGAGGCCATTTTCTGGGGAGTTTGGGGCCAGGAGGGGGTGTAGGCAAGGACGTACACGTGTACATGTGTGCATATGCGAGCACACGTGGCCGCCAGAGCGAACTTTCCAAACCACAAGTCTGATCATGTAACCGCTTCCCGATGTGCAGAAAACAGAGAGCAGGATCCTTCCTGGAAGGCCGGCACCCCAGAGCCCCACAGTCTGCCCCCCACCCCCCTCGGGACTTTTGCTGCTTCTGCCAGAACTCCTCTCTCTCCCCACCCCCGCCACCCCCCAATCTAACTCCCGGGGGCTTCTGCTGACCATCCCGACAAGGTCAGCTGCCTTTTTATCATCCATTTGAATAAGCACTTGACTGGAGCCCACCCCTTCCCCCCAGAACAGAGCGCCCAGCGCAGAAACCTCGGCTCTTCTGTTGGCGGGCGTCTGCCTGGCACCCACAACCAGGGTCTGAATACACAGAGGTGTCAAATACTCACTTGGTGAAGGAGTGACGCGTGAGTGAGTGGACAAACCAATGTACACTGTCCCTGGAAGTCTCTCCTTTCCCCTCACCCCCCCGCGATAAAAAGCTCCCCCTGTCCCTGCCCACCCTTCCCCATATCCTGATGGGCCATCCCGGGCCCCAGCACACAGGGAGTTAACAGCGGACTCCCGCCAGCCCCCAAAGCTCTGGCCAGAGACAAGCTTTTCCAGTCTCTGGCTCCACAGGGCAGGCGAGGAGCGGGATAAGGGACCCCTTGGCCAAAACCATCAACCCCGTTTCCTTTCTCCACGAAATCTCCACCCCCTCCCTCCCGCTGCAGGGGGTGAGCGGGCTGTCTGGGCCCCTGGACTCCAAGCCCCCTTACCTCCTACGCTGTCTCCCAGACCCTCTTCTCTAATCGCTAGGGTCCCAGGGATAGAAGCACAGCACTGTGACCCTCCTGTTCCCCACTCCCAGCCAGCTGGCCCTTGCAGCCAGGCTGAGGCCCAGGAGCCAAGCACTTGCCAGGGGAGGCTTGGCTCCGGCTGCAGGGACAACTGTTTTCTAGAGACCTGGCACAGCCAGGAAGGACCTGACTGTCTAGCTGGGGAAGCCCAGGTGCCTGGGCCCACCCCGAGTAGCTTCCAGCCCGGACTGCCATCCGTGGAGGACAAGAGCCACAGCAAGGCCTCAGCACCATCCTCAAGAAGGGGGCTGGGGCTAGAGCCAAGGTGGACAATGGCAGGGGCAGGCGGCACCCAGCGGTCCACACGCATGCGTGTGTGCCTGTGTGCGTGCGGGTTTCCGTGTGCTGGGAACACGCTTGCATCTATGTGTCGGGGTGCAGTTAGGAGGAGAATTTAGAATGATTATTTCCCAAGGTGTCTGTAATCCTATGTAATCTGTAACATAAAACGCCTTTTCCCCAGTAATCCATGTCCATTGTAGAAAATTTGGACAATGCAGAAAAGCATAAAGAATAAAATCCAAATTCTCAGGAATTTGTTCATTTGTTCCCAAAATGAACATTCAGAGGCATTTTCTTCTCCTCTCAAAAATATTCATGTATGTGTGCACTTTTTAAAAATAAAATTGGATCATAATGAACATCCTATTTTTCAGCCTGATTTTTTAACAGTAGAAGGTGAACCATCAACACAAAGGAGACACAGCCCCCACACCACCCTGCGCCCAGGAAGGCCTCTCCCCCTGCCCCATCACACACACACACTCATGCACACACACATCCACACATGTGCACACTCACACACGCATCACACGCTTCCCCCGCCCCATCACACACACGTGCACTCATGCACTCACTCACGCATCACACACACGTCACTCTCCCCCGCCCTATCACACACATACACAAATATTCACACACACACTCGTCACACATCACACTCTCCCCCACCCCATCACACACTCATGCACACACATACATTCACACACATGCAAACTCACACACACATCACACTCTCCCCCACCCCATCACACACACTCATGCATACACACATTCACACATGTGCACACTCACACACATTGCACGCTCCCCTGCCCTATCACACACACTCATGCACACACACATACATTCACACACAAGCACACTCACACGCATATCACTCTCCCCTCCGCCCTGTCACACACCCACTCATACACACACACGTACTCTCACTCACATATACAACCACAGACACACACACCATCCTGGCAACTCTAAGCAAGAGGACTGTGTCAGTGCCAGGCCTGAGAGGAAAATTGAGGTCCCAGGAAAACCAGCTCCAGATGTGCACCAGGCTTCCATCTGGGCAGCCCTATGGCTCAGGGACCTGAGGCAGGGCCTGCCAGGGTGGGTCTGGGGAAGGGGGACTGTGACCCCACTCTGGCCCTAAGCCTGACTCTCTTGCACACCCTTTGGGGGCTGTGGGTACATCTCCCACAGTGGATGTGAGGGTGGGGGGCAGTAACAGCAAGATCTTCAGAGGGGGTGCAGGAGGGCGGGGGACCAGCCCAGGGTGAGAAAGATTTCAGAGAACTCCCTGCTGATGAGTTAAGGGACACCGGGGGGGTCTTCCCCACCCATGCCCACCTCCAACCCTGACTGGCCCGGACCTCGGTGCTCCAGGAGAGGGGACCGCTGCAAGAGGCATCCAGTGCTGGAATGCGGGCAATCTCCAGGCTGGGCCCACCCAGTTCCATGCACAATGGTCCGTCCTCAGCAGAACCCCCACCCCCCATCCCTGGCCTGGAGTCTCTGGAGGGTCTCAGCCTGGGCTGCCCCAAGGAAGAGTCTCCGAGGGAGACTGTCAGCTAGTGCTGGTCATACTTACAAAGAAGAGCAAGTTGAAGAGGAAGAGAAAGTATTTGGTGACTTTGATACAGGCTGACCCCATCCTGCCGGTCCTGGAACTCCCTGGCAGAAAGAGAGAAGGCAGGTACGTCAAGGCCAGGAGGAAGGGGGAACAAAGCTGACAGGCCTCAGTGACCCACCGGCCCCAAATCATCCCAGCATGTCCTCACAGCAATCCCAGAGGGAGGTACTAACATGAGGTCCCATTTTATGGCACCCCGAGGCCCAGAGAGGTTAGATGACTTGCCCAAAGCCACACAGCTGGGAAGTGTAGGCCTACAGGCCATCTCGGTTGCTTGATGTTTGACAGCTGGGCATCTGGACTGGCCCGTCGACCGGGCAGGGCCTGGAGGGAAATGACATAAGACCCTCTCAGGCTTTGGAAATACCCAGATGGATGCCGGTCAAAGTCAGGAGGCAGGGAGGTTAGCAGGTGACCGCTGGTGACCCAGGCAGTGAGACGGTGGCTTGTGGCACAGATCTGCAGCCCTCTCTGGGGCCAGGGGACTGCTAGGGGAGAAGAAGAGTTCCAGCCTCTCAGAAAAGGGATAGAGGGCTCGCTCCACCATCTCCTCACAGAGGGAACAAGTATGCATTGTCGAACATCCAACGAATAGAACATTCAACAGAATAACACGAATTAAAAAAAATGTTTCTCTCACCCCAGAGATAAAAACTGTCATCATTTTCGTAGCTAAACTTGCAAGCATGTGTGTTTCACAGATGGTTTTAAACAAAACTGGGCTCTTACTACATAGAGTGATTTGTAACCTGCTTTTTTTCATTGACAATATCCTCTCTGCGTATGCTGGTAAAATACTCCACAAAGTAACTTCATATGTTGCATAGGGTTCCATACTGTTGATCACTGCACATTTTGGAGGGTCAGATTCCCCCAGAAAATTCATGTATAGGCAGCATTTTACATATAATTTCTGGGGGTTCAGAGGCCCCATTAAACTCATTCAGGAGCCCTCCAAGGATTCTAGGGTTAAAGTCCCAGATACAGACATATCACAAAGCATGTAATCAATACTCTATGATTAGACACACGGCTGTTGCCAGTGTTTCACTGCCATCCTGAGTGATACCCTCCTGCTTTTGAAACAGCACAAACCATGCTGGAGCGCACTGGTATGTCTCTCTACACTGATGGGACCCCAGGCCAGGCCAGGACTCAGGGAGGGGAAGAGGGAAGTTGGGCTGCCCTCACCCCCTCCCTGAAGCCATACAATCCTGGAATGATAGCAGCCCGCTCTTGGGCCCTGTGGGGTGACAGGAGCCAGTGCTGGGCAGCTGGGGCCAGGACAGCTGCATGGGACAGCTGCTCAGGCAGAGCTGGGCTTGGGGGCAGGGAAGAAGGCACTGGGCCCAGTCCTGTTCCCACAGGCCCTCTGGGTGGGGGGGGCGGGAGGCAGGCCACAGAGCAGAGGGAAGGAGAGCTGAGGGGCAGGCTTCACCCCTTCTTCCTCCTGCAAGGGTAAAAGGCAGTCCTAAGCCTTGTGAATATCCCCTGTCCATAAGGAGGTCCCCTCTGCCTTTTCTGGAAATAATCATCTTCTATCACCCTTGCCAGGGAGAGCTCAGCTTTGACTTTCTTTTCCTCCAGGGAGAGGGGAAGGGCTTAGGGGGAGGGCCCGCTACCTCCCAGGGGGTCCTGTTTGGTGTTCTGATATCTCAATTCGAAAGAATTTTCTCTAGCTGCCTTGCTGTGAGTCAGACTGGGGCACAACATGAAACAAAGCTGTCCAAAGAAGGAAAAGGGTATCTGAGTGGTAAGGAGCACCCCGTCGCAAGTGGCATGGAAGCAAAGTGTGAGTAAATACTTTCGGGGATTCAAGGGCTACATGGGGAGGTTAGACTGAATGGCTCTTCCAGTCTACCAGGGTCCAAGGCTTGGGTCTGAGAAATGCAAGGACAACAGGGACTTGGGAACCAGAGAAGTCTGGTAACTCTACCTGGGGCCTACGCCAGACCCAAGGTAGGGCAAACCAGGGCTCCCCTGTGTCAGGAGGTCTAGAGATATGAGATCCCAGACCCAGGCTGGCCTGAAGGAGCCCTGCAGGGGATGGTCTGCATAACGGAGCATCGCTGTCCTCTCCAACACAGAGCTCGACAGACCACAGGCTCTGCGTCAACTTGCACAGAACAGAACAGCAGCGGAGGAAAGATTCTCTCATGGAGGGGGCATGTTTTTCATTCCCACCTGGCCCTCCTTGCCTAGCTGGGTCTCCTCCCAGTAAGTGACACGGGAGGCCCCAAGGGGTTGACCCTGGCTGAACCCCAAGCAGTCTGCAGCAAGGTCACCCCTTTACTGGAAGAACCTTACTGACTATGCTCTAGCGGCGGCCACAGGCCTGAGCAGCGTGCGGGGGCTCTTGTGCAATTGGAAAAGTACGCAAATGGTCTTTGGCAACTGTCGCCTGCTTCTAGAGAGTACGGGAAGGGAGTTTCTACATGTTCCGCTCCCACATCCTCTGCTCAGGCTGGGCTGCAAGAGCAGCCTCACAGGTTGGGGGGTGCTCAGAAATGGGCAGTTTGTGGACAGGAGAGTAAATTCTGGGCCCACTGAGTAAGGAGTAGCTGCCAGAGGATGGCAGTGACTCCAGGCGGCCACCAGTGTCTGTCAGCCCCTTTAATCCTCCTGTGCCCAGGAGGTGAGGGAGGTATTCCCATCCCTGGGGCCGAGGCTCAGAGAGGTGAAGTAACTCATCCAAGTCACACAGCTCGCAAGCAGGGGTGGGCTCCACAGCCCAAGATCTTTCCACTGTCAAGAGCATCCTTCCAGAGAGGGGCCTCGACTGTATAAAGGATCTGTGGGGATGGCTGGGATTCCCAAGTGGGCAAGAAGGAGGCAGGGGCTGCTAAGCTGGTGTTCCCTCACGCTCCAGACCCTGAGCAACCTCGCTGGTCTCGGGCACCCACACAATTGTACCAGGCATCAGGCAAAGCCCTCCAGCGTCCAATGAGCAAACTAAGGCACAGAGGGGTGAAGGAGATTGTCCCAAATCACCAGTACATGGACCAGCAAGGACAGAACCCAGGCTGCTTAGCCCCTCGCCACCCCCCGCCCCGCCTCCTCTCCAGGAGGCAGCTTAGTGGGCTCAGATGCTAGAATAGGAGCCAGGCAGCCCCATGACTGGCAGGCAGTTTGGCCAATCCGGGCAGGCCCTGGGGCTACCTGGGAATCAGCTGGGGGAGGAGAAGGTGCTCAGAACCAGAGCCTGGGGTGGCGGCTCCAGGGCACGCTGGCCAACATCCAAGGAGGCAAAGTCTCTCTTTCCTCCAAGTACAGACGTTTCCCCCACAAAGCAACATGGAGCAGAAGACAGGCAGTTCCAAGAAGGGGGGTCAACTCAGGCTGAGAACATGCCTAGGTCGTGCCATGATGGAGTGTGGCATCAACTTCAGGGACCACCCCCCCACCCGCCAAAGTTGGATTCGGAGGGCCTGGGGGGAATCTAAGCCTCAGTCTTCTCATCCATGAGATGGGAATAAGGTCTGGTGTAGGGCAGGGGGTGGCCAACTGGGTCTGAAAATCAAAACCAACCCACCCCCTATTTTTTGTACAACTTGTGAGCTAAGAATAGATTTTGCATTTTTATTTATTTTTTATTTTTTATTTTTTTTTAAAGATTTTATTTATTTATTCGACAGAGATAGAGACAGCCAGCGAGAGAGGGAACACACGCAGCGGGAGAGGGAGAGGAAGCAGCAGGCTCATAGCAGAGGAGCCTGACGTGGGGCTCGATCCCATAACGCCGGGATCACGCCCTGAGCCGAAGGCAGACGCTTAACCGCTGTGCCACCCAGGCGCCCCATGATTTTGCATTTTTAAATAATTAGAAAAAAATAAAAAGAAGATTTTGTAGCACATGAAATTCACATTTTAATGGCCCTGAATAAAGTTGCACTGGCACACAGCCACACCCCCTGGCTTATGTCTTGTCCCCCAGCTGCTCTGGCATCGAGACGGCAGAGGGGATGTTACGACAGAGGCCGTTGGGCCCACAAAGCCTAGAACATTTACTCCCTGGCCCTTTCTGGAACAAGTTTGCCAGCCGCCAGTGCGGGGGATCCAATGACATACCCCAAGTGTCCGTAAGAGGCAGCAAGGGTCAGGACCACTTTTAGCTTGAGATCTTGGGGGGCAAGTGAGCTGGGGGCAAGAAATGAATGTAAGAAATTGCAGTCAGGAGACAGAAGGCAAAGGACCCCTGGATAAAGGTTCAAATACTGGCTCTGCCAGCACATGGCCACAGGGAAGGGCCTTTCAGGTCCTCGATCCCCTCACCTGGAGAGTGAGGGTCCTAACGGCACTGCTGCTATCAACAGAGAGTGAGGTGGGTGGCTGGCACTCTCAGGGCTCAGTGGGTCAGAGCTGGGGCAGGCCTTTCTCAGCACTTGTGGAACAAGGCAGGGGTGAGGGTTTCATCTGCAGACAAAATTAAACAACAGGAATGCCTCCCAATGTTATGCTTCCGGGTATACACTTTCTGTAAACACTGGAGGGTTGGCCCCTGCTTTCCTGCAAGCTATACGGACCGCCGACAGCACAAGGGAATGACACGCGTGCACATGTGATTGGAAAATTCCAGAGCAGCCACTGGTAGCTGTCTGAGCAACAGGGAGGAGGCACTGATTTTGTGTGTTACTTTATAGCAGGTAAATTGACCATTTCTAAGAAGCTACAATTTAAATTGACCAAATATATAATTTTATGCCCAATCAATTCATACAATGAAATTACATGCTGATATTTTACTAACTCCTACTCATCCCTCAAGACTAACTTCAGAGATCACCTCCAGGAAGCCGCCTACTCCAGCCAGCCTGATCTCTACCACCATTGTCCCCCTTGGCCCTGCCAACACGCACGCTGGTTAGCCACGCTCTCTCCCTGCTTCTTTCCAATAGCTTTGGATGCTGGACCAGCTCCCAGAACAGGTTCAGGCATTAGACTGCCTGCGTATGAATGTAATTCACCTCCTAGCTGTGTGATCTTGGACAAACGACTCAACCTCTCTGAGACTCACCTTACTCATTTGTGAAAGGAGGAAAATAAAACCTATTTGGAAGATTTATCCAGAGATTAAATTAGATAATGTGGATAAAATGCCTGGCATGTGGTAGGCTTTCAATAACTGGAGGTTACCATTCTAATCCCTGATGCTGTATAGTAATTCTCTACTTAATTGTCCCATCTCCCCTGTGAACCGTGATACTTTGAGAGGAAAGACTATGTATTATTTATGAGAACAAAGAAGGCTCCCAGCAAATGTTGCCTAATGAAAGACGGGATGGATGGCTGGATGGAGCAATGGATGGGGGAATGGGGGGATGGAGGGATAACTGGATGGCTGGATGGAGGGATGACGGATGGATGGATGGATGGATGGATAGCTGGATGGAGGGATGATGGATAGATGGATGGAGGAATCAATGGATGGGGAATGAAGAGATAGAGGAATGGTGGGATGGAAGGATGGGTGGACAGGAAAATAGGGAGATGAAGATGGACGGATAGAGGGGAGAAATGAGTGGATGGGGAACAAAGAGATAGAGGAATGGAGGAATGGCTGGATGGAGGGATGGATGGCTGGATGGAGGGATGGAGGGATGGAGGGATGATGGATTGATGGATGGAGGATGAGGAATGAATGGATGGGGAATAAAGAAATGGAGGGATGGCCAGACGGACGGATGGGTGGATAGAATGGAGAGATGAAGAGATGGATGGACAGAGGGACAGAGGGACGGAGGGATGGAGGGATGGAGGGTGAAGGGAGGAGGGATTTCCATAAAAAACACCAGGACTTTCATATGCTCAGCCACCTGAAAGGGGTCTGATACCCACTATGCCTGAGTCAGCTGAGACTCTGTTTTCAGATCTCTTCTGTCCTCACCCAAGGAGTTGTGTGGGTGTTTTGTGGGGTGAGCTCCCTGAGCCAGCTCTGAGTGCCAGGACCCACTGCCAAGGCCCCTTCGCCTTCCCCGAAGCCCATGAGTACAGGACTTGGGACTGGGGAAAAGCTGGTGTCCTCAAGAAAAGCCCTTGTCTGTGTCGGGCACCTGTGAATTTGCACCTGTAGGGTAGGAGGCTTGGTTTGTCCCTCCCCTGAGGATGAGGTAGGAGCCCTCCAGCCTGATCCTAGAACCCACACATCCCCGGACAGCCTGGGGAAGGGAGTCATGTGATGGTGTGGCACCTGCAGGCCCAGAGTAGGGAGGTCCTGGCTCAGTCCCTACTCTGGCAGAACACAAGGGACCAGACTTGGCATGGTGACCACCCTCCCTGGAACTGCCGCCTCACCTGTCCAGTGACGGGCTGGGACCAGAGCAGCGTGACTGCTCAGAATATGAGTCCTAGAAGACACGCTGTTGAGAACAGAAGGTTTCGCTGTCGCCCAGCCTGGGAAGTGCTATTTCTCACCAAGAGCCTCCCACATGGCGGCCTGTTCACTCCCCCCAAGATGCCCGGCTGAGCTGAAGCCATTTTTCACTTAATAGCCCTCAACATCACACAGAGCACCTCTTAGGAAACGCCAGACCAGAGGCTCTCAGGGGTACCTCGTGGCCCAGCGCTAAGGATTCTAAGTGCTGTAGGGTTCCTGGGCGGGGGGGGATGGCTCTTGCCCCCGCAGGCTGGCCCAGACCACACACCTAGGAGCCACACTCACCCATGCTCCTTCTCCTTCCTCCCTCTCATCCCACAACCCAAAAGTGTCTCCTTCCAGTCCAGCACCTCGCCCGGACCAAATCTCACCTCCTGCCCAGCCCAGTGCAGCTCCCTGCTGGTCACGAGTTCTACTCCCATCCTCCCCAGTCCCTTATCCACACCGCAGGAAGGGGTTTGAAAACTGTAAGCCAGATATTGTCACTCCCCTGCCTACAACCCTGTAACTGTGATGTAACCAACATGGTTCCAATAAAATCGAGGCTTTTATGGAGCCAGGGCGGGGGGGAGGGGGGCTGCCTGCATTGCCCTGCCCCTCCTCTGTCCTCAGCACTCCCCCCCGCCCCGCCATACACACACTTATTCCTAAGGCCACTCTTTTCTGTTGTTCCGGTACCCCCAGGCCCTTGCCCAGCTCAGCGCCTCTGCCCGTCCCCTCCAAGCCCTCTGCTGGCTCCTCCCCTTCCCACAGGCCAAGTTCCCTCCTCCCAGAGGCCTTCTGGGAACACCTGATCTACACAGCACAGTAGAATCGAAGCCTGCCAATACCCAGCCCCCTGTCCCGGCCCCGACCAAGTCACCAGAATCTCGGAGGGGTGGTTGGAGGGTCCCCTGCCAACGGTAAAGAACAGGACCCTTGACAGGGGGCCAGTCACATGGCCCGCTCCCTGCAGTTAGCCCATTGGTTCACGAGTGCATCCAGAGCCCTGTTAGAACATGACTCTTTCAGGGGAGGGCTGTGTCTGTCTCATTCGCCCTGGATCCCAGAGCCTAGAGCAGTGCCGAGCACGTGCTAAGCACACGATACGTATTTGCAGAAAGAAGGAAAGGGCCGAAGCCGGCGTCTGGAGAGGTCAGGAAAGATTTCTTAGGGGAGATGGGACAAACCAACTCTGATCCTGCAACTGGAGGTTTCCGGTCCTTAAAAATGACATTGTTGGTTTAAGGGAAGGGGTGGTTGCTTCCTCCCAAGAATGGATTTTGATGTCCTCTGGGTCAGAAAAGCTGGTGGGAGCTGTGGACCCTCTCCCTAAATGCAGAGGGGCAGGCACATGCCTCCGTTGGGTTTCAGGGGGTCACTAACCCTGGAAAGCTAAGAGGTTCCTACTTCCCCCAACCCCCAACTGCCTTAAGAGTAGTGGTCTGAATTACCCTGGGAGTCATACAGCTTGCTCATGCCTGGACCCCCCTCCCAGAGATCCTGATTAAATTGTTCTGGGGTACAGACCAGGCATTAGGATCTTTTTAAGTGTTCCAGAAGATTCTAACGTGCTAAGACCCACTACCATAGGCCCGGTCGCCAGCATGGCCTGGTCCCTCTGCTCTGAGGGGGATGCAGGCAGGCCTGGGGTCCCTGGGGCAGCAGGGCCCAGACGGGAAGAATCTCACATGAAGCTCTCTGCACCTCTGCTCCATTCTCAACTTCCTGGAAGCTCACGCCCTCTGGGGTTATTTACTCCAAGAGCAATATCCACTCTGCAGAAGACCTTCGAGATCATTGCATTTCTCAGAGGGGATGGCGAAACAAGAGCCGGCAAGTCACACAGCAAGATCAGGGCTGAGCACACAGTGGAGGACATGGCCATCCCCAGCGCACCTGATGCCCTGCCCCAGCTCCAGGGCCTGCCTTCTGAACAGACAGGTATAGGACAGTCACACGGCAACCTTTGCTTCCCACCCCCAGAGCTGCCACGTAGCAGCCACATACCCTTGGGAAACACTGAGGAGCTGCCTCTTTCGCAGCAGATGGGGATACTAAACCCAGCCACAATGCACAGGGATGAAGAGGAACCACACTCAGTCTAGTGCATAGTAGGGCCCACTCACGCCGGGCACCCTGGCCACTCCTCCCACTCTCCCTGCCTGAAGATGCCAAATCTGCCACATCTTGCCAGCTGTGTGGCCTTGAGCAATCACTTCATCACTGGGCCTCAGCTTCCCCACCTGTAAAATGGACTTACTAATGGATTACAGCAAGGCTTACATGAGCTTGCCTCTGCAAAGTGCCTGACACCCAGGAAGTGTCAAATGAATGCTACCAATTACAATAATGACAATTACTATCCAGAAGTTGTTGATTTCCTGACCAACAGTGGGGGGGGGCTTGATTCAGTCTCCAAATGTATGCCTGGCCTGGAGGACTCCATGCCAGAGGGTGGTGACTGCCCTGCCACTCCCTGGCAAGAGGGTGGGGGTTAAGTAGGGCAGGGCAGGGTTGGGCCAGAGGGTAAGGATTAAGCAGGGCAGGGCTGCATGGCCTAAGGAACAGGGCCTCTGCCCTGCGCATGGGTAGAGCTTTTGTCTCTGAGCCTCTGGCTGTGCCTCAGGGGCCTGCCTGAGGCCTGGAGGTCCAGCCAGTTCGGTGAGTTTGACAACTGATCTCACCGTGTGGGCTCAGCCGGCCTGCTCGCCTGCTCGGGCAGAAAGTGGAATGAGAAAGCCCCGCCTAGATGTCCTGCTCTGGAAGCCCGCCTATCTGTGCGCTCCGCACCTGCAAGCTGGGCCTTAGCCACTCAGCTCTCCAGTGCTCTGGACTTTGTCCTGGTCATCCATAAAAAGAGGCTGGTCCCAGGTGGCTGTGTTTGTTTTCACGTGTGACAGGTGATGTGTTTCCTGAAGCCCCAGCTAGCTCCAGGGGCTGGCTTTATGACCTCTTCACGATCTTAGTTTTCATTCCCTGCTCTTACCTTTTGTTGTTGTTGTTGTTAAAACAGAAAAGAAAAGAGCTAAAGGGCTGTTTCTCTGGGCGACAGGAAAATCACGAGGCCACAGAACACGATTAGGCTCAAGTTCCCTTCAAGCCCTAGGTCTGAATCCCAGCTCTGCTTCCTACTAGCTGTGTGACCTTGAGCAAGGGAGTTACTGAATCTCTCTGGGCCCCCAAATCTCTCCTCTCTAACACGGAGGCACCACCTCTGCCACCCTGGGTCAGAGGACACTCACCCAGATCAGACCCTCCCAGGAATCACAGGATTTTGAAGCCTCAAGCCCTCCTGTTTGTCTTATAGATGCAGAACTCGAGGCCCAGCAAGACACAACTCCTGCCACACAATCCCAAGAGCCAGGGTGACAGGCTCTGGTTCTCCTGAGGACCTGAACACCTGAAGCTGGAATGGACCTCTGGCATTTGATGGAAGAAGGCCAGTGGTACCACAGGAACATAGGCAGCACCCCCCACCCCCTGGCCAGACTATGAAAGAGGACTAACAGTACGTTATAGTTGGTATCATACCATTCCCACTGTCTCTGATTTAATCTCTATAACAACCCCCCAAGATAGTGTCATCCCCATTTAACAGATAAAGAAACTGAGACTCAGAGGTTCAGTGACATGCCTAAGGTCACACAAGTAAGTGGCTAAGCCTGATTAAAATTCAGCTCTGACTTGAGACCAGAGCTCCCCCGTCACCTGCCACCTAAGTGAATGAGGTAGATGACAGAGCCAGCTCATCCCACCCTTCCACGCTCTGCCTGCTTGCCTGCCTCCTGCCCCTCATCCTGCCCCAGCTCCAAGGCTGAGTCTCGGCTCCCTGTTAGGAAGGAAAAGATCAACCCCACCAATCCGGGCCAGTATGTTCTTCAATGTGGCTCTTCCTAGGAAGCTCTGCTTTAAAACCCAAGCAATGAGCCTGCAAGGCCATCAGCATGAAGAAGGGGTCACTCTGACAGAGGTGCAGCATCGGGAAGAGCTGACACCTTGAGCATTCCAGCCTCTCCACCTGGCACCATGCAGCCAAAGACTCAAATTGAGGCTGAGCCATACCCTCTGACGTTTCCCTCTCCATGACTCCCTTGCTGGACTGTTTCTGGCCTTCTTAGCAGGCTACTTGGGCCCCATGCAGACCCTGCTCCCTCCCAACACTGGTTCTAGGGTTTACATACTCTGATCCACGGCACCAGAAGGATGCTTTTGACATCACCGACTTCTTGAACTGAGGTGAGCAGACAGAAACACGCCTGCTCAGAGGTGACCAGTTCAGGACTCTGTTCCCAGGGGCTGAGAAGATAACCAACCATCCTAACACACTGGGCACATTCAGTGTATCAACTGGGAAGCCCTGAGTTAGAGGAATATTTACAACTGGCTGAGAGGCTGTCCAGGAGCCCCAGATTCCAGGGGCTCTAGCAGGAAGACCCTGATTCCCAGGTGGGCCCTCGAACCATGGCTGGGATTGAATCAGGTTGTCATATGGCCCTTGGATTGAGAGAGACCTAAATGCCAATCCTATTTCACAGAGCTGTGTGACTTTTGGCAAGTTTCCTACCCGCCCTGAGCCTCAGCGTCAAATGGGGATATCAAGGCTTGGCCAGGAAGAAAGTGGAATCAGCTTGCCAAGCCCTTGGAGGCAGGCATACAGAGATCTGAGACTGTGGGGAGGAGCAAAAAACGACACCCCTCCTTACATGGCAGAGGGAGGGTGTGCAAGAAAACTGTCCCTGGAGGTGCAGGACACACACAGGTGCCTACAAAGTGCCCCAGGAAGCTTGCTGTCCCCAAGAACCTGAAACCGACATGGGGCAGAGGGAGGACAGATGAATTACATGAGCGTTTATGGAAGCACCCCCATGTGACCACTGCTTCACGAATCTGGCCTCGTTTAACCCCACACCACTCTGTGAGGTGGAGAGCGGGGCTTCATCATCCCTGTTTTATAAGCAGATCTCCGGGGCTCCAGAAGGTGGCGGCACTTCCCCTTGTCATGTGGCCGAGGGGGGCCCAGCTGAGCTTTGTGTCCTTTGTTGATGGTTGCGCAGGGCCAGGCTGAAACACAAGGACATGAACCCGGACCTGACCAGCATGGGCGACCCGAAAGGGGGCAGCATGCCTCGCCCAGAATGGCCCGTGGGTCAGAAGGTCTGGGTGCTGCCCTTCGAGGGGCTCCAAGTGGCCACTAATACTCAGAGGTTCCGTCCTGAGCCAAGCCCGCGGCAGTGTGTGGAATTCCTACTCCAGGCGGGCAGGACCTGGACACAGGAACAGGATGAATGAAACCCATCCCTGCCCTCAGGGAGAGCCCCGTCTGGAGGGACGGAGCCAAGCAAGTGAGCAATTACACACCAACATAGCGTTCTAGAAGCACCTGGCCTCCTGCTCTCCCTCTGCTGGACCAGACAGGCACTTTAGAACATAGTCTCCGGTACCGAACAATTACAAGCTAATGCTTATGTGGTTACTACTTGGCCAGAGATTGTGCTAAGCACTTCACGTGGCTCTGTTCATCCTTGCAATGACCCGACGAGGCAATGACTGCTTTGAACTCCAGTTTAGGGGTGAAGAACGTGAGGCTCAGGGTGGGAAAGGGACTTGCCCAAGGTCACACAGTCTGTAAAGCTGGGAGCTGAACCCCACCAGTCCGACCCTCTGCTGTCACGCCATGCTGCCTGCAGAAACCAATTTATAAACGATGGGCACTGAAATACCCTCACCAAGGTCCAGCCTACGTTCCCAGCCTCTGAACCCAGCCAACTGAAGACGCTCTGGGACCACACTAGGCACCAGGGACCAGCTTGCACACCCATCGCAGAGCCTGGGGGCAAGTGTTTAACAAAGGGTTCACCTCTGGGCCAGGGCTGGGGTTCCTAAGAGACTGAGGCTGGGTGCTAAGGGTGGGCCCCAGGGAGGCAATTAGGGAGAAGGAAGTGGACTCTAATCAGGGACCCCACATGGCATCAGGCAGGCTCCTCAGTCACAGCACCCTCTCCTGAGACACGGGGTTCAGGAAGAAAGAAAACAGGCAGCTGAGATGCCACCTCCTCCAAGTAGCCTTCCCAGAGACTCTCCTGCATGGACTCTCTCAGAGCACTGTCTGGTAGCCCTAATTCTCTCACCGCGGATAGTTAGGGTGGGCATCAGACAAACATGGGGTCTAACCCTGGCTCTGTCGACCCTTGTTACTTGACTTTTCCGAGCCTCGGTTCCCTCCATCTGTAAAATGGGCTAATATTTCCTACCTCCCAGGGCTAAAGTTCTCAGCCCCCCTAGGCCTGAGAGCCATTGGTTCTAGGAATATTTGATGGGAAGAGGGACAGAGTTGTTGATGGCTGGTGGGGGCAGGACAGCGTGGCTAAGAACACCTCCTCTTCGGGTCTCCTCTTGCATCCGGAGAGCTTCTGACATCTGGGATGCCCAGGGCAACCTGGCCAGCACACGGGCCCCTGACTCCGGCCTAGCCAGCTTTCCCCAGGGCAGGCACCCAGCTCCAAAGAGGAGTGGCCTGGAGAAATCCATTTCCACAGACGGCTGTAGGCAGCCAGGGCCTGTGAGGCTGGGAGGAAGGGCAGCACCTCCCATATGGCAGGGAGAGCCCAAGCCCTAAGTTCCCAGGCAGGATCGGGACCACTGAGCCAGCCCAGACACCCGACAGTGGGGGCACAGCCTGTTGGGGCTCCATCCCCAGGAAGAGAGGGCCCTAGGCCCGTCAGGTCCTCTGCGATTGCCCAGGAGCAGGGCCTGGGTCACCTCAGCCAGGGTGGCCTTGGGCCTCGGCACCTCTGGAGACGTTCTGGCTTCAGAGCTACCTGGAGGACAGGCAGAGGTAGACTGGTGGGCGTGTTCGTGAGCGGGGAGTTAAAAGAGACCCAGGAAAGGGCAGAGACCCAGAGGTAAGGAAAATGAGACAGACAATGACAGGGGTGGGGGACAGAGACAGATGCCAGGTGAAGGGAGCCTCCTGGGCATTCACGACTCCAAACCACGGGCCTCAGGCCCTCTCACATCTGCACAGCAAGCCCCCAAGAAGTGTAAGACAAAACCCACCCAGGAACGCAGGCCCTGCTAACCCAGGCAGGATCTGCCCTGGGAGCCAGCCCAGCCCCGCCTCCCCCACGCTCACCCCTCACCTTCTTCTGTGGCCAAGACCCGCCTTCCCTGTAGCCTCCCTGAGAGAGGGGCACCCTCCCTTCTTACCCACACCGTCCTCTCCCCAACCAGCCATCAACAATGGCCCATCCCCTCCCCAGCACATTCTCCTCAGTCCTGGCCTCCCCCTGGTTCTGGGAGCACCAGGCTGAGCCATGGGAGGAAACTGTCCCCCTCTGAAAGTCCCCTTCTGAGCAGGCTGGGTCAGTATCACCCGAAGGGCCACTGGAGCCACCCACAGACCCCGCGGGTGGCTGAAGCCGGCAGAGGACTGGACCTCAGCCCGCAGCAGCTCAGCCCAAATGAGCACCCAGGTCCCAAACAGCCCCATGGGGTCCCCTAACTTGAGTCCTCAGGGCCCTGGAGAGGTGGAAGCAGACAGGAACAGAGCCCAGCTGCTCCTCCCCCTAATCACTGCCCCTCCCTAAACCTTACTTTCCCTATCTGTGCAATGGGGCGAGGCCCTATGCCAGCTCCCACATCTCCTGGGGTGGGAATCTAGGACCCTCACCCTGGAGACCTAGGGCTCTGCCATTTCCACCTCCTCTTAACCGCTTCCCACTGCCAGTTGCTGGGGCATGTCTCTGCAAGGCAAAATTAAGCCAAGAATGTGAGCACGGCAGAGAGGTGGGGAGCGGCAGTGGGTGGAAAGGTCGTGAGTCCCGCCTGTGGGCCTTGGCAAGTCCCCTTCCCTCTCTGGGATAACAAGAGTTCATTCCTACCCTACAGGGAGGTGGGAGATTTGAGGACTAAAAATGCTCTAGCACAATAAAGGGAAGCACATGTGATTATTTTCACCGTGAGAAGGTTCCAGGCCACAGGGAACTGGAGGGGTGTACAGACAGATAGACAGACATGGAAAGGAAATGTGCTTGGCGCTACAGGAAAGGGTCTGTGTCCCCCATGGGCCCCCGGGACCAGGCATGGCATGCCAAGAGTTCTCAGCCGAGGGACCTGAGGTGACACCATGTTGGTCTCAGACAGTCACCCAGGGCCTCAGGTCTGGCCCCCCAGACATGCTGCTTCCCCTCAGGTGACACAGCACATCAGGACCAGAGCCAAGAGCTGAATGGCCTGGTGAACCTCCAGTGGCCAGAGAGAGAGAGGGGACTGTCGGCATTGCGGTGGGAAAACAGATGTGTGAATGACCCACAGCAGGCTGGACCCGAGGCTCCCGGGAGGCAGCGCTCAGGGCTTCAGGCCACCAGGATTCCCACCCCTACCCTACCAGGAAGCTTCTAGTGGGATCCCAAGAACACAGAAGGTAGGAATATCCCCCTTCTACAGATTGGGAAACTGAGGCTCAGCTGGGGCGCAGGGAGGTACTGTGCCCAGGGTCACAACTTGGAACTAGCAGAGCCTGAGTAAACACATTTGTTGGCAGCGGATCCTGTCCCTTGGCCCAATCTGTCCCCTTTTATCAGCCTAGAACACCCCCCAGGCTAGAACAGATACAACATGGGCCTTAGACTAAGGCCCAACCAGACACCCTCTCCAGGCGGTTAGGTGGGTGGAGGCGGACTGAAGCCTGAGCTGATTGCAGGGGAGGGGAGGGATAGGCATTTCCTGAGCACTTCGAACCCACCAGATGTCAGTGGTAGGTGTTTTGCACACTTTATCTCATGTAGGCCTCACAAGTGGTCAGTGAGGAAAGTAGCCTTCTTATTTTTAGACGACGGAAGCCAGAGGTCAGAGAAGATACGGGACTTGCTCGAGGTCACAAAGTGTGAGAGCCCACAGGTCTGCGGTCAACACTGAGGGGGTCAGCCATCCCCAGCTCACACAGACCCAGCACCCTGAGCCCTGCCAGCCTGGTAGACCCTTGGGGGGCTCAGACCCACAGCAGCCACAGCCCCTGCTCTCATGGTCTTGGTGGGGAATTAACTAACCCGGTTAACCAGCTCACCTGCTAGACAGAACCCCAGACAGCCGAGCCGGCCTGGCCAGCGTGCCACCGCAGGCCCCAGGGACGATGGTGGGCGGAGCCGGGCCTCAAAGGATGAGGAAGACTCAAGTCGGGGGACAGGAGAGGAGGTGAGGGCATTCAGACGGAGCCACGGGGCCCGGGTACCCCAGGCTAGGAGTCCGGAAAATTCTATACTGTGCAGGAGTACAGGAGGGCAGACACAATCCCCAGGGGAAGACAGGGGCTGAGGTAGGAGGGGCATCTGGGCCAGACCCCACCTCCCTGGGCGTTTGGGGCCCCAACCAGGCAGCAGCCGGTAACGGGGACGCCCTGAGCCACCCTACCTTCCCCTCCACAGGTGCCTGGCCAAGAGCAAACATCCCGGTCTAGTTCTTTCCTAGAGCCCCTCACACCCAAAACCCACCAGCCCAATTAAGAGCCCTGGGATCGTCAATGCTGAGGCTGAGAATAGACAGGAGGCCAAAGTTCTCCCTCCCTGCCAAGGAGGCAGCCTGGGGCAATGGGCCAGGCTCAGGACGGGGAGCAAATGTGGTAGGGGTTCAAGTCCTGGCTCTAGCACCTCCTTAGCTGTAGGGTCCTGGACGTGTCACCCACAGCCTGTCATTATCTGTAAAGTGGGCTCAGAAACAATACCCTGGCTGCCTACTTCACAAGGTGTGGGGAGGCCTACTGGGAAAAGTACGTGAGAAAATGTCCACGGTGAAAAGCTATAAAGCATAAGGTATCATTAACAGAAATGAGAACTCCAACACCCCGAGGAGGGGAGTGACTTCCCCAAGGTCACACAGCCAGGTGGCAGCAGAGCACCATTTGACCTGGGTCTCCTGATGGCTAGGCCAGGGCCCGCCCACAGCAAGACTCCGAATCCCAGGGCAGCGGTGCTGACCCTCTTTGATAGGCTGCAACCCTCCGCCTGCCATCCCAGCTCCTCTGATCCAGGACCAGTTGCCACTCTAGACCAGGGAGTTTGGGAATGGAAGATTGGCTCCGCGCCCTTCAGCTGTGACTTTGGGCAAGCTGCTACAGCCCTAGGACCCTCCACGTCCTCATCTGTAAAATGGGTGCTGCTGGGTGACTGACGCCATGGCGGCAAAGTGCCCAGGGCAGGGCCTGGCACGTCTTAGATGCCCCACAGATGAGGGCTCTCTCCTCTTCTTCTGCTGTGCCTTCCAGGAGACAGCCAGACTTAGACACACGTTTCCGCGGCTTCCCAGAAAAATGCCCCGAACAATAACTGGGCACATAAACAGCCTGGAGAACACTAGATCTTAGAAGAAAGTCACGGTACTGAATGCCTAGTGGCGGGGTACTGAATGGCTAGGGGGCGGGAATAAAAAGTAGAGCAAGACCCTGATTCAGAGACAGTGTGGGGGAACCTGCCTTCCCAGTCCCCTCACTTGGGGTCCCCTGGGGCTGGCACAGTGCTCACGGAAGATGCCTCTGCCCCCACAGCAGACCCACATGATGGAAGGCCAGAGTATGTGATACAGTTGAGGGGGGGCAGGGCAGGGAGAGGTGGTGAGAAGGCCGGGGTTCCTGTACCGGTGCTCCTGATGGCTTTCAGGGCTACCTTGGACATAGGAGGTTGCCTGTCAGAGCCTCAGTTTTCCTTTCTGTAAAATGGGGATGGTGCTAAGCATCTTATCCTCTTGCACATAACTATGAAACGGCACATGCTGGAAAGGTGATGAGATGGAGGGGGAAGGTGAGTTTAGGCCTCACGCAAGCCTTTACCAAACAGGACAGGGTTCCTGCTATCAGCAGTACCAGGAGCTGAGAGTCACCACACAGCCTCCCCTACCCCAGTCCACGACTCCACTGGTTCTCCAGTTGTAGTTCCCAGACCAGCAGCCACAGCATCTCCTAGAATCCTATTAACCATGCACATTCCCAGGCTGCACCCCAGACCAATGGAATCAGAAACCTTACGGGTATGATCGGGCCTTAACAAACCCTCCAGCAGACTCTGCCATATGTCAGAGTTTGAGAACCACTGCCCCCCTCCACGACCCACATCCTCCTCCAGACAAACTTCCTCCCACGGACCCATCTTCCCCTTCCCTGGCTCCCAGAAGGCTGTTGAGAAGGAAGGAGTCACCATGGAGAAGGTCATTAAATAGTAAAGAGATCTCATAATTAGTTAATGACACCACAGGCTCCTGGAAGGGAGACAGGAGGAGGGTCAAAAGTCAGACTCTAGTTGAAGAGAAAAAGCTCCCTGTATCTGTCTGACTTTCTCCTTCTGTCTCTTACTTCCCCCCCCACACACACCCCAAGCACCAGCCCCCTTCCTTCTATGAGCTTCCTACCTAGACCCTAGGGACACAGTGCTCCCTCTCTCTCTAGTGGGGCTGGAGCTAAGTCTGGGGGTACATTCTGGTGGGTATTGGGGAAAGAGTTTTTCCCTGAGAACTGGTCCTTAGACTGTGAGTTTAAAAACCACCTGACTGGAAAGCCTTTTGTAGGAATTCACTCCATGGAGAGTATCAGATGTGAGCACAAGATACGTGTATGGACAAGGAGGTCACTCTAGCAACGTGGAAGCAAAGGAAAAATTCAACATGGCCTACATGTGCCACAGCAGGAGAATGTTCGAGTGGGTCATGGTGGATCAACTAGTGCGATACAACCGGGCTGGGAAACATGCTGAGGGAGAATACTGATGACATGGAACTATCCTCCCTCTATGACGTTAACCTGGAGTGGCAGCACAGGAAGTGGTTCATATGGTATAATCCCAACCGTGCGTGTGTGGTGTGTGCGTGTGTGGTGTGTGATGTGTGTGTGTGTGTGTGTATGAACACCAAACTGTTGACAGTACTTATTTCTGAGTGCTTATTGCCTCCTTTACATCTATCCCTTAACCTCCAAATTTTTCCACAAAAAATATTTCTTCAATAATTATAAAGTGTGTGTGTGTGTGTGTGTGTGTGTGTCCGCCCATCTAGTTCAGCTGGAGATGACGTTTTTAAACAGTTAACAGAAATATCCTTCCTACATCAGAACCACTGGCCTAGGGTGGCCTCTGTTACAAGGGGGACTTGGTCTCCCCTAGGGAGTGTTCATATTCCATGTGGACATCATTCCACCGAGCATGATCAGGACCATAAGTGGAAGCTAAGGGAGGATGGGTTTGCTCGAATTCTATACCATATTTTTTTTCAAGAGTCAGATCTGTGCAGTGTTGAAAGATAGTGAGTTCTCCAAGCCTTTAGGTATGCAAGCAAAGGCCGGATGCTGTCCAGTCGCAGTAGGTAGAGTGGCTCAATGAATTATCGAGCTACTCACAAGACCATAATCCCGTTAGCGTAAACACAAGCCCCTAACTTCCAGTCTAAGACAAGAACACCCAGGTCAAAGCTGGGCTCAGACAGTTCCATCGAGGACTAAGCCCACTGAAGCCTAAGGCCCTCCTGACCCCCAGGACTCCAAACAGCCCTGGAAATCTCCTTCACTCCACATCAGAGACCCCTGACCCTGGGGAGGAAGACTCCATAGGACTGGCAGGATCAGCCTTCACTTATCATTCTCTGGCTTTTACTGAGGCTGCATTCCACGCTGGGCCCATGCTAAGCATTTCACCCACATCCATTACCTCATTTAATCCTCCTGCAGCCAAGCCACGGGAGAGCTACCACTATCAGTCCCCAGTTCAGGGATAAGGAAACCAAGGTTCTGAGCGGTTGAGAAACTTGCCCAAAGGGGCACAGATGGTAGGAGGACGAGCTAGCCCCTAGGTCCCCTACTTGCAGCTTGCTCCCAGGGGATTCCTGAGACGCACGGTTTGAAAGGATGCTACACAGTCTCCTGGCAGAAGAGGAGCCTGCCGCTTAACCCTGCCAGGAGAGGGCATGGGCGGCGAGAGAGGGCATCGGACGGCCTTGCGGAAAGCCTCTAAATGTTCAGCGCAAGTAGACCCACACATCCTCCCTGCCGCAGTTACTCCCCCGCCATGTGGTCAAGAGAGGTCAGGGAGATGGGCTGTCTATGTGACCCACAGTGACCCAAGGACTAGCCACCCACTCACTTACGCAGGATCTCAGACGAACCAACCCTCCCGCACCCCCAACTGGATTTCTATTTCCTCTACACACCAGGGCATCTCATCGGGTACCACTGCAACAACATTCTAATAAACCATCTCCTAAACAGTGAGTGTGAACGTGATTTTCCAACTGTAGTAGAATTATTCATTGTTATCACTATTATTAGCAACGACAAATTAACATTTATTGAGTGCTTACGGCACACCTGGCATCAGAGTGCCTTATCCTTATCAGTGGAACACATATTCCCCTCTCCACTTGTTTCCCTAAGGAGGGACCTCTACCAGGAGAACACCGTTGGTCTCGCTCCGCCCCCTCCTTTACTTCCGACCCCAACAGAGGCTTATGTGATTGGCTCATCTAGAAGACGCACTGGGCATGCTCTGCGGGGCCCCACCTCCCCCAGAGTCTGGCGGCCTGCATGCGGCATTCCATCTGGGCCACCCTCGGCGACCACCACCTGTTCCTGCAGGGAGGCTGGCCCCTGTCCAGCGCTGCCTGTGCCCGGACAGGTAACTGCCAGTTCGAGGGCAGACGGTTAGAAAGCCCTCCGGACCCCCGATCTAAAGCCATGTTCTCCGGCCAGCCTTCTCAGTGTTGACGCTTCCTGTCGGAGCCCCATCTCTGTCATCTGTTTCCATTTGGTTCCAAATTCCGAAGAGGGGTTCTCTCTAAAATCTCAATATATATTAAGCGCCTTTAATCCTCACAGCACGGCCCTGAATTAGATATTATTATCATCCCTATTTTACACATGAGGAAATCAAGCCCTCTGGTGTCAAGGACTGTTGAAAAGCTTTCTAAACAGGCAGCGCTCAGAGTGTATGGGTCGGGGTGGAAGTGCGGATGCCATTCCCAACCGTATCTGACTCTTGTCTCCCAGGCTCGGAGGCCAGTGGACCCAGCCATTCCTTCCAAAGACTCTCCCTCCATCTTTTGACAAAAGGCTTGGCAAATTGATACTCACTTCAAACCAATACCCACCCCCATTGGGGAAAAAAAATATGATTTATCAACAACAAAAACCAGAATGTGATCGCAAGTTCAAATAATACATTTCTGTTTAAATATGTCTAGTAAGTTTCTCCATAGCTTTATAGCATAAGTGTGTTCCTTCTTTCTTGAGCATAAGAATATGGAATCATTGCAGAAGATCCAGAAAATTGGGAAAAGTAAAAAAATAAAGGTCTGTAATCTGATCTGTATAATCCCACTGTTGTGTATTTAAATGTAATTATTTATCTACTTTTCAGCCTGGAGTGCAGTCGTGGGGTGGGGGTAGCTCTGAACAGGAGCACCAGGACCAGCCCACCTACAGTGGCTGTCTGTCTCTCTGCAGGAGAATGGGCTGGGCACCCAGTGTCCTTTTTCTGAATAAAACCCCGCGACTTCCCACTGTGTCATCCCATGTGGCTCACTTACAAAAGCCAATTGCAGCAAATGCAGGATAATAGTTTATAGTTTTGCAGCCCAAGTAAGGCTGTAACTTGCCCAAAGTCACATGGCAAGTAAAGGATGATGGGCTGGGGTCTCCTGAGCCCCACACTCAGGCTATTCACCAAGCTTTCCTGCCCCCCAGAAATTTAAATCCTGCTTTCTATTAATAATAGCAGCACTACCAAAAACAGCTGATATATATATGTATATAGTACTTATTATGGGCCCAGCACATGTCATAAGTGCTACATGTATATTAATTCATATCATTCTCAACAACCTTATGAGGTAAATACTATCATGATCCATTTTAGATGCTGAAACAGATGCGCAGAGGGGCCAAGACACTTGCCCAAGTTCTCACCCAGCAAGTAGTAGCAGAGGCAGGAATCATCCCTGGGCAGTTAGCTTTGTGACATTGCTTATGGCTCCTTCCCAATTTGGGCCACCCCCAGCTGGACCCCAGGCAGCACTGACTGCCTGAAGAATAAGAAAATCAACCTAGAGGATCACCTCCCTGGACGAAGTCACTCTGCAAGTTCACAGCAGAGCCAGGATCTGAACCCAGACTTCCTAACCCCCAGACTTTGTCCACTTTCCTACATTGGCTCTAGAAGCCAACGTTCAGAAACAACAACTTCTATCCTGGATCCCGACTCAGCACAACAAAGAAAGTCAGGCATGGGGCCCAGAGAAGAGTCAGAAGCCCCCACTTCGGGGAAAGAAGCCAGAGGGGACAGTGAGGGGCCTCCCAGAGTGACAGAGGTGGTGGCCTGCAAAGAGACTGGCAGGGATGGGCCTCCCAGAGGGCACCTTCCTGTTCCCCCAGCCTTGAGCCTGTGCCCCCAGACAGTAGCACCTTCCACAAATTACTGCAAACCGAGTCAGGGTTTACTAAGGGTCAAAGGGGCCCCTTCTCCAGGCTGGAGCTAGAGGAAGTCAGGCTGTTCCCCTCTCAGGAGGGGAAAGGCCAGGCCTCACAAGGGAAGCTGAAGCCCTGACTGAAGCAGTCCCAGGCCAGCCAAACCATTCTCGCCTCCCTGGACCCAGGTTCCAGGAGCAGGATGGGCAGGCCTGAAGGGCAAGGCACGGGCATCCAGACCCTGCTTCCCAGCTCCACCTTTACCAAGGAGTCGCCAAGGATCTGGCACCGAGCTGGGTCCTACTGGGCCACCCCGAGAAGAATCACTTACTTATTCATTCAACCATTATTTCCTGACAGCCTGCTGTGTGCCAGGCCTTGTGCCCAGAGTCAAGGATACAGAGATGGACAGGGCAGTCCCTGCCTGGGAGGGTTCATGGAGATGCTCCATATGCCACAAAAGAGCAGCGGAAGAAGAGGAAAGTACTCAGTGTGGACAAGCACAGAGGAAGGGGGAGGGAAAGGAAGGGTTTAGAGAGAGCAAATTACTCAGTGTGGACAAGCACAGAGGAAGAGGGACGGAAAGGAAGGGTTTAGAGAGAGGAAAGTACTCAGTGTGGACAAGCACAGAGGAAGAGGGACAGAAAGGAAGGGTTTAGAGAGAGGAAAGTACTCAGTGTGGACAAGCACAGAGGAAGGGGGACGGAAAGGAAGGGTTTAGAGAAAGGCTGCTATCCACGTTCAGACCTCCTTACCCTCAGAAAGCTTGGGATCACCCTGGGGAGGCACATGCCCCGGGGAATGCACTTTTTTGTTCTATCCTCAGGTCACCCTATGAGGTTCCTCCCATTACCCAATTTACAGATTCAGAAACTGAGGCTCAGAAAGGGTCCTAAAGCTAGGAAGGGGCAGAACCAAGATTCTAGCTCCAAGTCCAGCTCTCTGCCACCATGCTGTATGATCTCCCTGATCTAAAGATGGGCAGAAGGGAGGTAAGTGGCTTCAGGTGGGGTAAGCAAAGGTAAGGAGGTGGGCCCAAGTATGGCCCATGTGAGAGGAATCCCCCAGTTCACCGGATGTGTGCGTGTGCATGGGCAAGTGTTCATGTGTGCCCTACTTTACAAACAGATCCCAGGCTACACACCTTCCTAAAAGTGAAGGAACGAAGACGCCATTAGCACGACAGAGAAGGGAAAACCCAGAGAAGAGAAGGAACTTATCTGAGGTCACACAGCCTATAAACAAAGAAGTTGGAACTAACTCCAAGAACCAGAACACAAGGCCTCTTCTCTCCCCTCAGCTGCTCCTCCATGTCAGCCCAGAGTGAATCAGCTGCTGACAGGAAAACCAACGTGTAGGGGGAACCCCAGGGGTGAGTCAGGAACCAGCCAGCCCCCAGAGACACCAACTGGGCCTGTGACAGAAGCCCCGAGCCTGTGGTTGGCCTCCTCACAGGCAGCATCGGGAGAGGGTGAGGGGAGGAGGGAAGCAACATACCACACTGCTCACTGTGTTTACCTCTGGGCTTCCCTCCTGGCTCCTCAGATCCAGGCTTCAAGAAGGGAAAGCCGGTGGGCAGGGTAGTTCCTGCTGAGATGAAACAGGCCCCCCAGCCCTGGCCCCATCCTGTCCCACAGAGGGGCCCAGGCTCTTGCCTCCCTCCCACCTCTAACTGAGCCAACTCCTGACTGTTTGATGCTCTTGATTAAATCATAACCGCCCCCTCTGAGCTTCCCATGGGGTGGAAGAAGTGGTTATAACGGTTTGGAGGAAAGGGTCAGGGCCAAGCCAAAACCAGGGGGTGCCAGCTGGCCCCGGATGCTCCAAACCCGGAGGAATGCTGAGGGCCTGGGTCCTCAGCCTCAGGCCAGGAGGGGGCTGTCTGGTCTTCAGGTGGAATGGGGTGGGGAGGGGAGGGATGGAGGGGGGAGCTTCCAGGCAGTGGCTGAAAAGTCTGAAGCTTTAAGAGAGAGGGGGACTGCCCTACATTGCCGAAACTTCAGAAGAGCCAACCAATATTCACTCCCCCCCACATGTGAGAAATTTGTGTCCCCACAGGCTAACCTTTCACCCCAGCCTTCCCTGGGCTGTAGCCAGGAGGGGGAGAGCCGCAGGCACTTCTCCCCAACCCCCCTGCTCTCAAACCCACTGCTGACTGGTGCAAGCTCCCACCACTCCCTCCCTATCATTCCATAGCATGCATCACCCTCCCCGGCCTCTGAGCCCCTGCTATGCACCAGGGTCAGGGCTGGGTAGGGGAATAGAAAGAAAAACAGGGCATACATGGGGATCCTTTCTCTTCTCCCCTCCCCGAGTCACCCTGGCTCCCCTCCCACCCCTCTCTGGTGCCTCTTCCTTCACGCCCAGCAGCAGACATCCCCAAAGGCCCACAGGTCCCTCCTTCCCCACCACCACAGCCATGGGATCCTTCTCCCTTGACCATGGGGTCCCTTACCCCAGCACATCTGGCAGACTGCTTTCCTAAAGTGCCCCTCTGAATACGTCACTTCCCGGCTCAAAAACCTTCAGTGGCTCCTTCTACAAATCAGATCCAAACATCTCACCTTGGCACTGAAGGCCCTCCATGAGTTGTTCCAACCTACGATTCCCCTCTTCACATTCCTGTGGTATCCCAATTCTTCAGCCAGACTGATCAGCCTAGCAGTTTCCTAAAAATTCCCTGAACACTCTGACCTCCTGCTTTTGCCTAGGTATTTTCCTCTGCCCAAAACTTTCATTGTAGCTGAGGAAAACTTCCCAGTGCTTAAGACCCACCCCAAATTCCACCTCCTCCATGAAGTTCCTTGTAATACTTTTTTCATTTATCTCCTATCAGAGTCACTGGTATCCCTTCCAAGACGGTAAGCAACGGAGGATGGGGGCAGTGTGTCATCCTTCATCACGCATCATGTGGGCTGGTGGGGTGGTAGGGAAGACTTCCAGTATGTGCTTACTAAGTACTGTTTGAAATGAACATCTATGGGGCGCCTGGGTGGCACAGCGGTTAAGCGTCTGCCTTTGGCTCAGGGCGTGATCCCGGCGTTATGGGATCGAGCTCCACATCAGGCTCTTCCGCTATGAGCCTGCTTCTTCCTCTCCCACTCCCCCTGCTTGTGTTCCCTCTCTCGCTGGCTGTCTCTATCTCTGTTGAATGAATAAATAAATAAAATCTTAAAAAAAAAATGAAATGAACATCTATTCCCCTACCCCATGGGCCCCACCTACTGACCCTCTTCCTCCCCGCAACACCACACTCTAATCTTACGCTGTTCACATGCTTGGACAGGGGAATCTGTGGCCCCAAGCTGATCCAAGCCCAACCAGGACTTGGGAGCCCAGGCAGAAAGTCTTGCTCAAGTGTCACCAACTCCAGGAAGCCCCGCACGCTCTGCCTGGTTTCTCCAGTGTCTCACTGCTTCTAATCCCCCTCCCCTCCCAGAGGCACACACACTGTCTCCTCCCTATAGTACAGCCTTCAGTCAGACTCCGTCCCATACTACTTTCTAGCTGGTTCCAAAGTGTATGGCTCCTCTCCCCAGGACATTCTGGGAACCGACATGCAGCACCCCCAGTCTCCTTCGGTGCCCAGCCTTGACTGAACGGGTTAACAAGTGCCCACGCTGACCCTCACCTTCACCCCAAGCCAAGTGTTCAGTGGACCAGCTGGGTTCCAGACACCAGAGTAGTACAGACTCAGGAAATCTCATCTGGCCCCAAGCCCTGGGTGTGTGTTATCTTCCCCAGCAGAGGCATGGTGGGGGGTGGGGGAGCCCTCACTGTCAGCAACCCACAATGAGGGCTGAGCCCAGGTCTGGCTAGGTCACCCCCGTATCCCCAACTCCATCTAATCTATAGTAGGTGCTCAGCAAACATCTTTCGGCTTTAAGTAACTGGACAACCACCGACCTAAAGCTCTATCACAGAAAACTCAGCCACTCTTTGGTCCAGACAACACACTCCCCAAACCTGAAATGGACAAAGTGGTGCAGGTGGCAGGTGGCAATTTCTGGCACTCACAAGGTCAGGAGGGGCTGCAGCCAGCCTCCAGCCCTCCAAAAACAGGCTCATTCCCAGGCAGAAAGCCAGCCCATCAGCTGCTCCTCTGCATCAGAACAGCTGTCATACAGTGAGGGCGCCTTGCAAACACTGATTATGAATTATTCTGTCTCGTCCTCGCGACTGCCCTTGGGTTCTGTGCGGACTCCCATTTTACAGAGGAGGAAACTGAAACTTGGAGGGGAATGGAATCCTAATCAGTTTGGCCCCAGAGCCTAAGATCTTGCCCACTGAACTAGGCTGCCCAGCTACTTTGGCCCTGGCATGGAGCACCCGCTAGCACCAGGAACAGAAACCAACAGCCCAAGGAACTAACCCCGAACATACGGCAAGAGCCCGGCACCCTGGGCTTGACTCTGGGCCCAGAGTTTGGCGGGGTTTTCCCTCCTCTTCCCCCCCATAAGAACTTGTCCCCGGGCTTCCAACCAGGGCCTCCCGGGCCAGTTCACCTGGAAATGCCCCAGGAAGGGGACAAAAGCCCCGCTGAGGCTGTGGTCTGAAGTCTTACTGGGAGGTCAGTGTTGGGGGGAAGGGGCGACTGACATTTCCCTGCTTTAGGCTGCTTTCCTAAGACTTGTGGGTTCAAGCCCCATCCGAGGAACTAGTGTGAACTTTAAAGTACTTGACTTAGGGGCGCCTGGGTGGCACAGCGGTTAAGCGTCTGCCTTCGGCTCAGGGCGTGATCCCGGCGTTACGGGATCGAGCCCCACATCAGGCTCCTCTGCTGTGAGCCTGCTTCTTCCTCTCCCACTCCCCCTGCTTGTGTTCCCTCTCTCGCTGGCTGTCTCTATCTCTGTCAAATAAATAAATAAAATCTTTAAAAAAAAAAAAAAAGTACTTGACTTAACGTTCGGGGAGAGTTCCCTTGGCTCAGTGCCACCAGGCAGGGAGGGCTGGGCAGCGGGCTGTGAATACCTGTGGCTGAACTGCAGTCCGCTCTCACCTGCCAGCCCTCACCTTCCGGGGTTTTTGCGAGAAAGGGCAACGGGAACTCGGAGTTCACCCGGTTCAACCTCCTGCGTTTATGGAACCCTAGAAGCCCAGAGCAGGGTGGGGGGGCGGGCCCGGGGCCACACAGCTGGTAGACGACGCAGCCGGAGAACTGGGGGTCAGGACTCGGGGACTTAGGCTCCTTTTCACCCACCAGCTGCTTCCGTGGCCCTATCTGTCACTTGCTCCGAGAAAGCTGCCCAAGCGGGCTCCGGAAGTGGGGACGAAAACTAACTTTGCTACTGTTTTTCCGGCCGGCCTCCCCCCTGCCCCTTCTCACCTGCTGGCTTTGCTTTCTGCTCGGCGCTGCAAGCCCCGCGTCGCCCGCTCGCGCCCCTCAGCGTCCGACTGCGCAGCCCTGGGCTCAGTCACTCGGCAGTCCTCCCGGCGGCCGTCGGGGAACGCAGCGCCTGGGCCAGGCCCCGCCCCCTGGAGGACACGCCCTGGGCACGCCCCCTGCCCTGAGGGAATGTTGCTGGCTCCGGGCCCGATCAGGCTCCGCCCACCAGGCCTCCCGAGGAGATGACCGCCAGCCCCGCCCCCGTCCGGGGGGTGGGTGGTGCCCCTTGTCCCGCCCCGCCCGCTGTGGCCTCCCTAATTC
>NC_048233.1:72718734-72719295 GCF_002007445.2 Ailuropoda melanoleuca | reverse complement strand
TAAATCTCACTGACTTCCCCTTAATCGGACACATGAAAGATGAACAAAATCAAAGGCTAGAAATCCCCTTCGTGCTGCAGGCTTAACTAAGGGGGAAAGTAAATGATCAGCTTAGAATTCCTGTAACTTACAGTAATTTGTTCGTAAATACGTTTTCTATATGGTGGAGCTGGAATGAGTCTAACCACATCTGGGTGTACTGGGGTAACAGGCACTGTAACTCTCTGACATCCAAAGAAACTGAGCCAAAGACACCAACTCAGGGTCACAGGAGCATGGGGCAAGTAATTTGTACCATTAGTCTTTTTCTTCCTGGTACGTTTAAGGTCTTCTCTTTTTCTTTGTTGTACCTCAGTTTCATTATGACAATCCTGCTTGTGGTTTCTAGGTCTTCCTGAATCTGAGGTCTGGTGTCATTCAACAGTTCTGGAAAGTTCTCAGCTATCGCCCTTTCAAAGGGCCTCTTTCCACTCTCTCCCTCTCTTCTCCTTCTGGAACTGATTAGACCTCATCCCTCCGTTCTCCACATCGCTTCACTCTTCTGTCTCTTCGGGCTGCATC
>NC_048233.1:72717395-72718634 GCF_002007445.2 Ailuropoda melanoleuca | reverse complement strand
TCCAATTACTACCCAATTGTGAAATAGAAAAAACACATTTTTTGGGGGGGGATGGGATAGGCTGGTGATGGATATTAAGGAGGGCATGTATTGCATGGTGCACTGGGTGTTATACACAAGTAATGAATCGTGGAACTTCACATCAAAAACTAGGGATGTACTGTATGGTGACTAACATAATAAAAACATATTATTATTTAAAAAAAAAGAAAACAGAAAAAACACATTTTCAGACATGAAAATTTATCTCCCAATGGTCCCTTTCTCCAGAAGCTGTTGGAAAAAATAAATCAAAAAAGAGGACGATATAGACCTTGGAAACAAGGAATACAACAAAGGAGAGGAAAAAAGGGAATTCCCAGAATCATGGTGAACTGAAAATTTAGGATGACCACTGCATAGGAGACCCAGAGAGCAATTAATCCAGACTGGAGCTTAAGATGAATTGCTATAGGAGAAAAGGGAGGGAGAGAGAGGGAGAGAAAAAAAAAAGAGAGAGAGAGAGAGAATGAGAGAGAAAGAAAAGAAAGAGGGAGGGAAATCCTATAGTTTAACTATGCTTGACCATTTATTCTTTTAAAGTTGGAGAACTAAGTAAAAATCAATTAGTGATAGGAACAAGGAAAACTAAGAGAAGAAAAAAGCAGTTATTAACTCCCTGGAAAATAGAGAGTTGTACAAGAAAAAAAACATAATCCTGGTTTACCACTTCATTCAGCTAAAAACAATATTTATACAGTCCTAAGACTGCACACAATAAATACTGCTTTAACGAAAAATGGCGATACAGCTCTACTGGAAAGATGGGAGAAATGAAATGTGTGAAGAAAGAAGAGAGAACAAGAGACAAACTGCTGACCCAAAGGAAGTAAAAAGATAATATATATGACTGAGAAATTAAAAAAAAATAGCACCGTAAGTATCTAATGGGGAGATAGGAAGATAATCCCAGAGGAAAGCTGTAAGAGTTGCAAGTAGCTTCCCCTTAGGAAGAGGCCTCAATTTTGGTTATATGCTTTATTTTAACATTTGAATTTTTGAACCACACACATGTTAAGCTACACAACTTTTAAAAAATGTAAAATTGGGGCGCCTGGGTGGCACAGCGGTTAAACGTCTGCCTTCGGCTCAGGGCATGATCCCGGCGTTATGGGATCGAGCCCCATGTCAGGCTTCTCTGCTATGAGCCTGCTTCTTCCTCTCCCTCTCCCCCTGCTTGTGTTCCCTCTCTCGCTGGCT
>NC_048233.1:72714708-72717164 GCF_002007445.2 Ailuropoda melanoleuca | reverse complement strand
GAGAGAGGGAACACAAGCAGGGGGAGTGGGAGAAGAAGAAGCAGGCTCCCAGCGGAAGAGCCAGATGTGGGGCTCGATCCCAGAACGCCAGGATCACGCCCTGAGCCAAAGGCAGACGCTTAACGACTGAGCCACCCAGGCGCCCTGTGGATCTGGCCATTTTCTATCTGACCATTTTTCTATCTGGCCATTTTCTATCTGACCATCAGTCAGCCAAGTTCTTTGCTTTGGGGTCCTGGATCAAGCTCTTTAGATCTTCCTGCATCCCCCCAGCCACAGACCTGACTCAGCTTTCTTTATTCCCTGACTACTGATGATTGGAGACTTTATAACTTGTTTCCACAGAACAGTTCAGTGGCAAAGTCTACACAAGGGAAGTTCTGGAATTCATGGTCGTGTACTGGAGCCCTTGTGTAACCANTGGTCGTGTACTGGAGCCCTTGTGATCCTACAAACGTGATACCTCTAAAAACAAGACTTCAAAGAGCTTACACGTGTGTACTTAAAATTCAAGCTTAAATTTCTAAATTCCATACATACTTTAGTCATATCTAGGCAGTGGGAGGAAGAAGGGGGAGAATAAGCCAAGAAGGCCTCCTGGGGGCAGGGTAGGCTTTCAAATTCCAGAGAAACATTCCACAACCTGGAAGCTAAAGGGCATGGGGCTGAGTTCAACAGACTGTTAACAGGGTATCTCTTCACCTCAGAGCTCTCTGTCACGCGTGCGAGCCAGCGCTTCTTCAGCCTGCAGAGTGATTTATTGCTTGGTAGTGTTTACAGCTGAGTGATATTTTCAGCTGCTTGTACAACCACAACATCGGTGAGTGGGGGCCGCCGTCTGGACATCTTGGTGCAGCCAGCCAGCCCTGAGTACTTCACGTGGCGGAGACTGATGCACTGAGCCGGCTCTGGATGCTTTGGACCCAGGCCCGAGGGGTCCAGAAGAGGAACTGGACAGGAGGAGCAGGAGAGCTTCTCTGGTGGGTGAGTCAGGACACACACAGTGAATCAATCCCACATCAAAGTATGGTCCCTGGACCAGCAGCAACAACACCATCTGGAAACTGGCTAGAAATGCAAATTCCAGGACCCCACCCAGACCTACTCAATCTGTGACTTGGGGTGGAGTGGCAGCAATCTGTGTTTTAGCAAGCTTTCAAGGAGATTCTGACGCGTACTAAGTCTGCACTCACCGCCCTCCGAACTTACCGGAGCTCACGGCAAGCTCTGCCACCTTTAACCCACGGCTCCAATTCCCGCTCCTCACGGGTGAAAAGTGCCCATCAAGGGCTCCACGCACACTCCCCCCTACCAATCCGTTGCTGAGGTTTGCACGTGAGGCTCCTAGAAGTCCAGCTAAGTACACACTCCTCGTCTGAGGTCTTGCCCACAACTAGGTCGCCCCTCTGGCGAGACTTCACAGGAATAAGCTCTTCTTTTTCAACCTCTTTCTTATGCGGGGTACGATAATCCATTGTAAGTCACTTCTCCGTTTTCTTCATCAGTTTCTGTCAAAGGCCATGGGACCCCCGCTATCTCCCCTTTCTGCTCTAGGTCTAGGTCTAGTATGGTCAATGCAGAAAAGGGAAAAATCTGAGGTCTCTTGATTAATGTTATCTAGGATAGCAAATTTGAAAAAATACTATGTAGTGTCTGTCAAAAGGCACTGGTACAATCTTTCATATCACATTGTAGAAACATGACCTGGGAATATACTCTACTCTCCAACAAGATTTTAGGGCCATATTATATTGAGTTTAAAAAAAAAAAAAACTGTCAGTGAGAAGATATGGTTTTGGTGGCACATATCAGAAACCAAAAATTCACAGTTCTTGGCCTACTACATCCCCCTATCACATTGAACGCTCACTTGCCTCCATCTCTGTCCTCCAGATGTGCTCACATCCGGCAGAGAACCAGAGGTAAGGCAAGAGAGGGTGTCTGAGGAGCTCCCCCACTCCACAGGCGAGGCCCAGATGTAAGGATGAGCCTGCCACAGGCAAGACTAGAAAGGACACTAAGGTTAGAAGTGATACAGGTGTGGAGTATTTGGGGAGATGACAGTTTTGCTGATACCTGCAAAAAAGGGAGAAGAATGAAAGCATGGAGAGACCAAAAAGGCAGTGAAATACAGGCACCCTTGCCAAAAGGAACTAAGAAAATCAATCAGTAAAGGCAAACTCATTGTCCCCACATAAGGAATCTTAACTTGCTGAGAAATTCCTTCCAAAGACAAGAATCAAAACAAAGGGCCAATCTCTCCAAACCAGGCAGATCTGCTACTTTAAAGTTATGCTCAAGGATTATTTTGTCCAACTTTTTCAAGTTTTGAGAGTGTGGCACAACGTGGGTAATGTAACATGCCTCCTACCTGGCTAGAGACAGAAATGGCAAATGTCACTGGTGACAGAAACACTTGGTTTCTGCAAGGCCACCCCTTGCTATCTTCAGAATCC
>NC_048233.1:72711593-72714359 GCF_002007445.2 Ailuropoda melanoleuca | reverse complement strand
CTTTTTTTTTTTTTTTTTTTTTTTTTTTTACTTTAAACTTAAGCAGCAGCATCTGGCAAAATAGGGCTCTCTGCTCTTACCCCTTCCTCTCTGCTCTAAGCAAGGGGAGTGCGTGGCTGGCTGGAGGCCTTAACAGCATATCTTTGCAAACACCATACCATCCCTTGATTTACTGACCAAGATCCACACCTCCTCCCACCTCGGGGTGTCTGATATTGTAAATTTGATGGAATCTAGAGGGGAGACTCCCCTGCAGGTTGGGCTCATAGTAATCACATCTAGAGTAGGTTAAATATTTCCAAAGGGGAGGGGAAAAGTTAACTATAAATAAATCAGTGCTACTCAGACCTCCTGTCAGTTGCCTTCACTAAAGATGCAGAAATGTAAAACCCACTGCTTTAAATCAGGGCTCTCGGCACCTGAGCTCCTAGAAACGTGGCAAGCACTAAATTAGCCTGAAAAGAACAATTTAAGAGGTTAAAGAAAAAACATAGACTAAATTTTCCATTTGCATATCCAGATTTCAGCTTTTTATACTTACGTTCTTTCCCAAACTGACAGTCCAGCACTTTGACCATTTTGTCCACATTAAAACATGTCTATTTCAAAGCTACAAATTTTCATGTACTATTTTCTCCTGGCCCACAGTCTTATGAAAGACAGAGAACCAAAATTCCAAACATTTATTCTTATTAGATTTTTCTTAGGACGTTGGATAAAAGTACAGAATAAAGTCCCACTCTTTCCACACCTTCTGGCTGGGTCATGGCCATCCCATCTGTATGTATTCTCCTGCAGAGGAACGGGGTGGTATTCTTCGTCTCAAGCTTATGCCATATACTTGGAATAGTGGAAATGTTTCAGCCCAGAGGAGGAAGCTCAATGGCTCCTACAAAACTCCACAAGCAATTCAAGACAATCAGAAGACCTGGGTTCTCACTTGTTTATACAACTTGCCAACTATATGACCTTAGACAAGTCCTATGCACTGTGAGTCCCATTATGATCACTTAATAGATGGGAAAGAATCTATCACTTTCCACAACTTCCCAACAGGGTTTATGTCAAAGAAAACAGTGGATGTCACATCAGCAGGTGGGTGAACCTGGATGTCACACGCCCTGGGATCCCAACGTTCCTCCCTCCCTGTNCGCCCTGGGATCCCAATGTTCCTCCCTCCCTGTCTCCCACCTTCCCTCCTTTATACATCAAGGGCCTCCTATCTGAATTACATTGTCTTCAATATTACAAGAAATACCAAGATAACCCAGAAATTCCCTTAAGAAGTTTAAAACTCTACAGGAAATTGTGCTTCTATGCATGTTAAGTGGTAGGAAAGAAACACAGATAATGCGCTCTATGAGTTACAAAGAGGAAAGATTACTTCCTATTTAAGGGGTCCAGGAAAACCTCATGGAGGAAGGGGTATATGAGCAGGTCACTGAAATTTGGATAAAACGTGGACAACTGGAGGTGATGGTGGAGAAAAGCATCTTAGTGAAAGGACCAACAGTCACAAAGGCACAGAGAAGGAAAAGCACGGAGTATACACAGGAAGGACAAGGGTTCTGTGTTGCCAGAACCTCTGAAAGAGAAGAGGAGGGAATGAAACCAGAAAGGCAGGCTGGAGCAGACTGTTGAAGGTTCTGCAGTCAGACTGAGTTTGGACGCCAGTATCACCCTGGCCCATGATCCCCATGTGCCCACACTCCCTATCTGGATAAAATGCCCTGTATGCCTCACTCCCCCTCACCGCTCTCATTTGCCAGTTAGCACAGTCACTTCTCCCCGCCATCCCTCAAATCTGCCCCCTACTAATTCTCATCTGGACTCCTAAAATAGGCCCCTGCCCCTGCTCTTATCCTGCTGCAAGTGATCCATTCTCCATGCTGATGTCTGACTGACCCAAAATGCAAACTCACTGCGTTACATCCAGGTTAAATTACCCACAGATAACACGCCAACACCTTCCATGGCATATGAGGTGTTTTGTGATTGGGGCCCTCTCCAGGCTTTATCTTCTTCCTCTCCCTCATGAGCCTCCGTCAGTCCTACCACACTGACTCCGTGAAGTTCCTTAAACTTGCACGCTCTCCAGTCCCTCTGCACCTCTCAATTTGCTGTTCCTTCTGCATAGAACCAACATCCACTCCTTCTCTGACTAGGTAACACTTCCTTCTCTTCTAACACTCAACCATCATTTAGCATTGTGCTGGAAGCACTAGCTAATCCATTTAGATAAAAGAAAATAAAAGGTTCAAGTATTGGAAAAAAGAGGGAAAATTAGAATTAGTGCATATGATTGTATATCTAGAAAACACAAGAGAATCAACTTTTAAAAGAGTAAAACAATTGTAGAATTCAGTAAAAGAGCAGTTAATAAAATTTATATACAAAAGCCAATAATGTGTCTTTACACAATGGTAACTAGTTAGAAATTATAATATCAGAAAGCATTCCTTTGTAGAGCACATCTAAGAAAAAATTAATCAGGAATTGTGAAAGGCCGATATAAAGAAAACTTTAAAATTCTACTAGAAAGACAAATCTTGTTTCCAGATAGCAAGACCCATTGCAATTTAAATTCCCCAAAGGCATGGCTCTTTGCTGCTTTGTTCACTGATACACTTCAAGTACCAAGAACACTGTTTACAAGATAGAATGCAGTCGGCGCTCAATAAATACTACTGAATGAATAAATGCCTAAAACAAACAAAAATTCAATGTGACCCATAAAATACAAATAGGATTTATAATTGTACTCTG